>NC_041382.1:520728453-520730286 GCF_002162155.2 Triticum dicoccoides
GGGGGAAGAGAACGAAAGAGTGGGGGGAGCGAGGGAGACGTGGGGGGCGAGTGGGGGGGGGAGGGTTGTCGGTGGAGGTTAGGGTTTGGTCGCCCACAGGGGTTATAGGCCAGGGGAGTGGGCGAGGTCGGTTGGGCCGGTTGGACCGGCGTGGCTAACAGGTGGGCCGACTGGCCCAGTGGGAGGCTTCTCTTTTCAGTTTAATTAGGTTCTGCTTTTCTTTTTATTTAATTGTTTTGTTGTTTCCAACCACTATAAAATATCTAGGAATTTTATAATAATGTGTTTGTTGCACCATATTTACATATGCAATTTATGGCACCCCCCCGAACATTTTTGTTTTAACTTTTGATTTTTTTTATTGTTAACATTAATTTGAATTTCAATTTTGAAACAGTTTCGAATCATCGCGAGGTTAAACGTGGTGACGTGGCATCATTAGCGTGGGATTACTGTAGCTTAATTATCCGGACGTCACAAATCTCCTCCACTACAAGAAATCTCGTCCCGAGATTTAAGAGGTAGAGCAAGGGGAAAGATTTGGTTACGATATTCTAACGGATCCTCTCATTCATGTCTGCTCTCCCTGAAGTAGTTGATCCTCTTCGTTGATGTCTTTATTTCTCTGCTCCAGGTCATCATGATCAAGTCGTCATCCTTTCTTCGGGGAACTCCATCGTACTTACGAATAGGTACGGGGCAGCTCTACAATGATAGGATGTTATAAGGGAAATTCATCTGGGGGTATCCCAAGAATGAACATATGAGTATCTCTCGAGTTGAGCAAATGACACACATCGAGAGCAAAGTAAGACGGTGTAATAAGAAGTTTCAAGCGGATAGGCAATCATTCATTGCCTGAAGCAGAGTGCGAAAGGGGTTCAGAGCAACGGGAATAAGTATTGTGTCCGATACCAGAATAGATCAACAGGCAAGTGGCCCGTGAATTACATACATAGTCAAGCACGAGGAATAACTCTGACAACAGGGTGTACAGGAGAGTCAGGTTTCGATCCTGTGGAACTGTGGGTTATGGGCCCACCATGTGGGTTAAAAGTAGGAAAGGCGGTGACGTCTTGTACAATCATGTAAGCAAGGCATGTCAGAGGAGAGTCTATGGGTCATGTCGGCAACAACATAGGTACCAAGGGCGAGGGACGAAGAGAACCATTTTTCTGCTCGTAGAAACGAGGCGGACCAATAGGCAAGGTTCCCGTCCATCGGTGGTTACCGGAATGTCATCAACAATAGTAACAAGGTCTTACCGACAGAGTTGTACATCGAGGCGTTTGCACAAGCAGTGGATTATTACTGCTTATATCATATAGATCATAGAAAAGGTTTAAACAAACCAATGGAAGGAAAATATGATCATCAGATTAAACAGAACGATGGAAAGGAAAATATGTTTAAACATATTTTTCAAGGGTATATCCTTCCCAAGGGCAAGCAACGCATGATATTCATGACGGGATATAACGTAGAAAACCCCTTTAGGAAAGGGAAGAGAAATTTTCACGACATTACCCATACAACGGTGTTTGGATAATTGATAAATAAAATTTAGCATCGTGCTTCAAATGTTCCTGTTGAAAATCGGAGTACCATTGACATGCTTCGAGATAGCATTGACATGGTCTTCAGGTGAAGATCAGACTTTGGAAACACGAAGGATCCATCAGGAATAACTTGTAGAATAAGTCTAACAATTTCCTCATGGAAGAATGGCTAAACTTGCTAAAAAGGATACTACAACAATAGGTCCTCCACCCAGGGGGGGTGCTAGGCATGACATCATGTTACCAGGTCATCAAAGGACCAACATCATAACTC
>NC_041382.1:520730598-520751553 GCF_002162155.2 Triticum dicoccoides
TCATCAAAGGATCAACATCATGACCCTTGGAAAGTTGTCCCAACCATCATATCTAACCGAGATTCAGATCCGATTGGTGTCAGGATACCTCAGACTTAGGATACCTGAGAAGAAAAGGTGCAACGCAAATTGACGAGATGACATTGTAAGATTCTCGGGGAAATGAACTATGAAGTGATTTCCGTTAACAAGAGTCCATCATTAACCCAAGGAGAGGACAAGGAGGTGTCTGGTGAACTCAACGGCAATTCACCGAGATTCCCAAAAGATGGATTTCCACCATTAAGTGAACAAGGAGATAACATTTGTCAGATCAAATGATATAAGGAAGTATGCTCGAGGAAAACATACACAATTAAACATTGGTTGAAAGGTGCGCCCGAAATATGGGTTGGGTTGCACGACCAATGTCAGAATGGTGATTCAATTAGCGAAGGACTTAGAATGAACTATCGCCCATTCACTTCAAAGCAATAGGGTTGTTAGAAGTTTTGAATTCACACGTCATAGCTCCATTGTCGGTATTCCGGTTGAAAACAATACGGGGACCAAGGAATGAACGAAGATGGCAAGAAGTATTATGATATCAAGAATTATTAAGAGGTGGTGAAATTCTCACCACATTCTTGACAAAAAGAGATGGTAATACTTCCGAGGTAAGGAAGATCAACTGCTAGGTAGCAGTGATCTCAAGGTTTACACAAAACACGAACAAGTTGTGTTGAACGGAAAGCAATAAAGTGGTCGATGAGAACAGGAATCATCGAGGGGCAAGGATGGTATTACCCATCATGAATTCAATTGAATTCCTGGAAGAGCTCGGAATGATGATGATGATCACGACACATTTGTCGAGAGATTTCACGAAGATGTAATCGATCGACGATGACATCAAGTCAAACAATGATGAAGTGAAAGGTTATTGGAACCAAGGGTACGTCACAAACTCGAAACAAAGCTTATGGTTCAAGGCGAAATGATATGACGATGAGGATCGACGTAAGGTTAGTTCATCGTCGAAAATTGGTGCTCCGAGAATAAGGACCAGGTAGCATAGTTAGAATCGTCACGACAATGATATAGCCAAACAGGCTAGGAACAGCGTGATCGGGTACAAACTCGTACTTATAGAAGCTTACTGAAGAGTTGTTGAACCGTAGAGCGGACTCGGTTCAGTTATCGGGGTCCTTGAGTGTTCAATAACTCAGAGCCCGCGAAAAATTGGAATCAGTGGGAAGGTAACACTTGATGAAGAACTCATAAGAAGTTATGCAGTTCCATGATAATCTCGAGATACCAGGGGGGTAATACTCGACACAAGATCAAAGTAAAGGTTGGACTGGTGTATTGATCCATAGAAGACAATTGTTTTAACTTGTCCGAGAAATGAGATCAAAGAAGAACAATCATGGTCGGAACCACGATTGCAGAAGGCCAGATCCTAGATATAAGATGAACTTATACCAAAGGAATAATTCATTTAAGAGAAGCTTTAATGATAAGATCTACATCGTGTCCATGGGCATGAACACAAGTTCAAGGTCGACTCCCACTTCTCCAATGCATAACCTTTCATTCACTTCTCACGTTCGATGAAGTTGCAGTGTTGAAATTTTATCTGGTGAAGCACCAGAAGAGTATGACTCGTGAAAACTTTTGGGTTCACAC
The DNA here is from genome assembly GCF_002162155.2 of Triticum dicoccoides. Lineage (NCBI taxonomy): Eukaryota > Viridiplantae > Streptophyta > Magnoliopsida > Poales > Poaceae > Triticum > Triticum dicoccoides. Next base: position 520,732,267 of record NC_041382.1, read on the forward strand.
GGCTTAGAGAAGGCATATGTTCAACCCATCGGGGCATCTTATAATCATATACCAGAATCTTTAGAAGTAATTAACTCAAGCTTGAAGGCAGAGCATGGTTGAGGAAGCAGACGATACAATTTACCATAGGCATTATGTATCAGAGAAAAGGCTCACAAGGTTATTGAATATGAAGGGCGTTGTCAGATAAAATCCAACAAAGGATCTGGTGGTCCACAAGGTACCTGTGTGAGCATCGGTACTCAACCAGAGGAGGAAAGAATGCAAGGAGATCAGTTTATAGAAACAACTGACTAACTCAATTGTCAAATGCAAAGGAATTATGATTTCCAAATCAAGGGATCATAAGTAATGCTCTGAGTAGGGATGGATAAATTGAATAGCCTTACGGTACAATCAATGACAATTGGATTGGTCGAGAACCAATTCCGGTTAAAAGAATGGCAGCTTAGCCGGAGAAGTAATTTATAAGGATCAATGATGATTGCGTGCATTCGCAAACATATTGAGTCAACAGACTCAACATGATAATGACAAGGAATGTCATTAAGACTACGAGACTTATGGGATTAACCATAATGCGAGCAAGCAAGAATTTCAAGAGCCAAGGGCTCCAGAGGATTTTTGGAAGATCGAATAGTATTTTGAAGACTTTTGTGAAACTCATGAACAACTGGGGATGAGCGGATACTTGACAAGTGCGGGGATTTATTTGAAGGGGTATTCATGTGGCAAAGAACTGCTAGGCAGTAGGCACGAAGTATTCTCGGAACAATAGAGAAAACTTCGGGTATCTTGTAATAACAAGAACAATGGGGAATGATCGTAAGAATGGCAAGCGTAAGTAGTTATCCATAAGGATTTATCGGTGGTCGGGAATAGCAAAAGTGATGGGCACAAAGTCTCGAGAGAATATCAAAGAGTATCTCCGAAATCTTCTGATGCAGTCGGTGACCATCTGGACTGAAAGGGCTCTCCGGGAGAAAGTATTTTCGAGAACCTAAAGTTAGTTTTTAGTAAAAATCATTTAACCCGAATAGAAGAGGGTTTAGAATCCCAGAGTAAAGGTCGAGGAATAAAAGATCCTAATACCTCCCGATGGCGACGTGGGCCCATGGGCCACACAGCCATGTTAGTAAAAGTTTTTCAACGACTAGACTCGACTTCGGCCAAGGAGTTGGAAAAGGGGATTCCTACAGGCAGTCGGCTCTGATACCAACTTGTAACGCCCCCGATTTAATCGTACACTAATCATGCACGCAAATGTGTACGATCAAGATCAGGGACTCACGGGAAGATATCACAACACAACTCTAAAACATAAATAAGTCATACAAGCATCATAATACAAGCCAGGGGCCTCGAGGGCTCGAATACAAGTGCCCGATCATAGACGAGTCAGCGGAAGCAACAATATCTGAGTACAGACATAAGTTAAACAAGTTTGCCTTAAGAAGGCTAGCACAAACTGGATACAGATCGAAAGAGGCGCAGGCCTCCTGCCTGGGATCCTCCTAAACTACTCCAGGTCGTCGTCAGCGGGCAGCACGTAGTAGTAGGCACCTCCGGTGTAGTAGGGGTCGTCGTCGACGGTGGCGTCTGGCTCCTGGACTCCAGCATCTGGTTGCGACAACCAGAAAGAAAGAAGGGGGGAAAAGGGGGGAGAAAGCAACCGTGAGTACTCATCCAAAGTACTCGCAAGCAAGGAACTACACTACATATGCATGGGTATATGTGTAAAGGGCCATATCAGTGGACTGAACTGCAGAATGCCAGAATAAGAGGGGGATAGCTAGTCTTATCGAAGACTACGCTTCTGGTCACCTTTGTCTTGCAACAGGCAGAAGAGGGTAGGTTGAAGTCCTCCAAGTAGCATCTCCAAGTAGCATCTCCAGTAGCATCGCATAGCATAATCCTACCCGGCGATCCCCTCCTCATATCCCTGAGGGAGAGCGACCACCGGTTGTATCTGGCACTTGGAAGGGTGTGTTTTATTAAGTATCCGGTTCTAGTTGTCATAAGGTCAAGGTACAACTCCAAGTCGTCCTGTTACCGAAGATCACGGCTATTCGAATAGATTAACTTCCCTGCAGGGGTGCACCACATAACCCAACACGCTCGATCCCATTTGGCCGGACACACTTTCCTGGGTCATGCCCGGCCTCGGAAGATCAACACGTCGCAGCCCCACCTAGGCTCAACAGAGAGGCTAGCACGCCGGTCTAAACCTAAGCGCACAGGGGTCTGGGCCCATCGCCCATAGCACACCTGCACGTTGCGTACGCGGCCGAAAGCAGACCTAGCCTAGTGGCGTTCCAGTCCAATTCGGCGCGCGCCGCTCCGTCGCTGACGTCTGAAGTACTTCGGCTGATACCACGACGTCGGGATACCCATAACTACTCCCACGTAGATGGTTAGTGCGTATAGGCTCGTAGCCAGACTCAGATCAAATACCAAGATCTCGTTAAGCGTGTTATTATGAAGCAACCGCGGATGCCGACCAGGGCCAGGCCCACCTCTCTCCTAGGCGGTCTCAACCTGCCCTGTCGCTCCGCCACAAAGATCCACACAGAGGGCCGTCGGGACAAAGGTCCTTTCAGCCCCCAATCCGTGAATCACTCGCGGGTACTCTTCGAGCGGACCCGACTTTAGTCACCATCTGTATAGTATGTATGTATGTATAGTATATACCCGTGATCACCTCCCGAGTGATCACGGCCCAATAGTATAGCAAGGCAGACCGACAAGAATGTAGGGCCAATGATGATAAACTAGCATCCTATACTAAGCATTTAGGATTGCAGGTAAGGTATCAACAGGTGCAGCAAGGGCAGGCTATGCATCAGGATAGGTATAACGGAAAGCAGTAACATGCTACACTACTCTAATGCAAGCAGTATAGAGTAGAATAGGCGATATCTGGTGATCAAGGGGGGGGCTTGCCTGGTTGCTCTGGCAAGAAGGAGGGGTCGTCAACTCCGTAGTCGAACTGGGCAGCAGCAGCGTCGGTCTCGTAGTCTACCAGAGAGAAGAGGGGGAAGAAACAATGAATACAATGCAAACAAATGCATATCGATGCATGACATGACAAGTAACGATGCTAGGTGTGCCCTAACGTGGGATAAGGTGGTACTGGTTAAGGGGGAAATCATCCGGGAAAGTATTCCCGGTGTTTCGTGTTTTCGGGCAGAGGAGCCGGAGGGGGAAAGTTGCGGGTTCGATAGGTTAGGGGGGTGTGGCGGACGAACGGACTGCGTATCCGGATTCGTCGTGTCGTTCTGAGCAACTTTCATGTAGAAAGTATTTTCATCCGAGTTACGGATTAAAAGATATGATTTTCTAAAGATTTAAATCATTTTCTGATTTTAATTAATTATTTAAATTAACATTATCCAGAATAGTGTTTGCTGACGTCAGCATGATGTCAGCATGGCGTCAGCAGTCAACAGGGGTGTTGACTGGTCAATCTGACGTGTGGGACCCACTGGTCATAGACTGTTTAGGCTAATCACTGTTTAACTAATCTAACTACTGTTTAATTAAACTAATTAGTTAATTAGGTTAATCTAATTATGATTAATTAAATTAATTAATTCCTTAATTAATTAATTAATTTAATTATTATTATTTATTTAATTATTTTTATTATTTATCTATATTTTTTTAATTCCTAATTCCTTTTTTTAAATAAAACGTTTTGGGCCGTGGGGCCACCCGGTCAGTGACCTATCAGGCCAAACGGGCGCTGGTGCTTGCGGTTACGTGCCACGGGCGCGGGCGTGGCACGCCCGAGTGGGACGAGGCCACCGGGCGCCGCGGGCAACCGTGGAGGGGAGCGGGCGGCAGGAGGCCGTGGATGGTGCGGTGACGAGCCGCGCGGGCCGGGGAGTAGGGCGGCGCTACCAGGCCAGACGGGATGACGAGCGTGGGCGGCTGCGACTAGGCTCGACGGGAGCATGCGTCCAGGGCCAGGGCGCACCGGCGAGCGGGTTGGCTCTGGCCGTGGGCGCGCCGGGCGGAGCACGGCCACGGTGGCCAACGGGTGAAACAAAGAAAGGGAGGGGAGACGGCGGCTCACAGTGGGCCGGTCGGGGAGGGTCGCGGGCTCGGGGTGGATGGCGAGGCGGAGGATGGGGACGGGCGACGTAGACGGGGAGGCGGCACCGACGACGGCGGTTGGCGGGGTGACTCCGGCGGGGTGGTCCGGCGTCGGCGCAGGGCATCGGGGGCGTCGATTGCCCCCGACCGGATCCACGCAGGAGGGAGGTTGAGGAGGCGGGCGACGGCGGGGCCGCGCGGGCGGCGTCAGTGAGGTGGCGGTGGGTGGCGACGGAGTCAGGGCGAGCGATGGGGGCGACGGGATCGGGGTCCGCGGCGACGAATGGATGGAGACGGATGCGGGGCGGCGATGCGGCGGTCCGGCGGAGGAGGATCAGCCGACCCGCGGTGGGTGGCGCCACGGGGCGCATCGGCTTCGGGTCCCTACCCCCGACCTCGATCCAGATCGGGGGAAGAGAACGAAAGAGTGGGGGGAGCGAGGGAGACGTGGGGGGCGAGTGGGGGGGAGGGTTGTCGGTGGAGGTTAGGGTTTGGTCGCCCACAGGGGTTATAGGCCAGGGGAGTGGGCGAGGCCGGTTGGGCCGGTTGGACCGGCCTGGCTAACAGGTGGGCCGACTGGCCCAGTGGGAGGCTTCTCTTTTCAGTTTAATTAGGTTCTGCTTTTCTTTTTATTTAATTGTTTTGTTGTTTCCAACCACTATAAAATATCTAGGAATTTTATAATAATGTGTTTGTTGCACCATATTTACATATGCAATTTATGGCACCCCCCCCGAACATTTTTGTTTTAACTTTTGATTTTTTTTATTGTTAACATTAATTTGAATTTCAATTTTGAAACAGTTTCGAATCATCGCGAGGTTAAACGTGGTGACGTGGCATCATTAGCGTGGGATTACTGTAGCTTAATTATCTGGGCGTCACAGTACATCAAGATCGTCACCACGCCGTCGTGCTGACGGAACTCTTCCCCGACACTTTGCTGGATGGGAGTCCGGGGATCGTCATCGAGCTGAACGTGTGCTAGAACTTGGAGGTGCCGTAGTTTCGGTGCTTGATCGGTCGGTCCGTGAAGACGTACGACTACATCAACCGCGTTGTGCTAACGCTTCCGCTGTCGGTCTACTAGGGTACGTAGATCACACTCTCCCCTCTCGTTGCTATGCATCACCATGATCTTGCGTGTGCGTAGGAATTTTTTTGAAATTACTACGTTACCCAACAGTGGCATCAGAGCCTAGGTTTTATGTGTTGATGTTATATGCACGAGTTGAACACAAGTGAGTTGTGGGTGATATAAGTCATACTGCTTACCAGCATGTCATACTTTGGTTCGGCGGTATTGTTGGACGAAGCGGCCCGGACCGACATTACGCGTACGCTTACGCGAGACCGGTTCTCCCGACGTGCTTTGCACAAAGGTGGCTAGCGGGTGACAGTTTCTCCAACTTTAGTTGAACCGAGTGTGGCTACGCCCGGTCCTTGCGAAGGTTAAAACAGCACCAACTTGACAAACTATCGTTGTGGTTTTGATGCGTAGGTAAGATTGGTTCTTGCTTAAACCCGTAGCAGCCACGTAAAACTTGCAACAACAAAGTAGAGGACGTCTAACTTGTTTTTGCAGGATATGTTGTGATGTGATATGGTCAAGACATGATGCTAAATTTTATTGTATGAGATGATCATGTTTTGTAACCAAGTTATCGGCAACAGGCAGGAGCCATATGGTTGTCGCTTTATTGTATCCAATGCAATCGCGCTGTAATGCTTTACTTTATCACTAAGCGGTAGCGATAGTCGTCGAAGCATAAGATTGGCGAGACGACAACGATGCTACGATGGTGATCAAGGTGTCGCGCCGGTGACGATGGTGATCATGACGGTGCTTCGAAGATGGAGATCACAAGCACAAGATGATGATGGCCATATCATATCACTTATATTGATTGCATGTGATGTTTATCTTTTATGCATCTTATCTTGCTTTGATTGACGGTAGCATTATAAGATGATCTCTCACTAATTATCAAGAAGTGTTCTCCCTGAGTATGCACCGTTGCGAAAGTTCTTCGTGCTGAGACACCACGTGATGATCGGGTGTGATAGGCTCTACGTTCAAATACAACGGGTGCAAAACAGTTGCACACGCGGAATACTCAGGTTATACTTGACGAGCCAAGCATATACAGATATGGCCTCGGAACACGGAGACCGAAAGGTCGAGCGTGAATCATATAGTAGATATGATCAACATAGTGATGTTCACCAATGAAACTACTCCATCTCACATGATGATCGGACATGGTTTAGTTGATTTGGATCACGTAATCACTTAGAGGATTAGAGGGATGTCTATCTAAGTGGGAGTTCTTAAGTAATATGATTAATTAAACTTAAATTTATCATGAACTTAGTCCTGGTAGTATTTTGTAAATTATGTTGTAGATCAATAGCTCGCGTTGTTGCTTCCCTGTGTTTATTTTGATATGTTCCTAGAGAAAATTGTGTTGAAAGATGTTAGTAGAAATGATGCGGATTGGATCCGTGATCTGAGGTTTATCCTCATTGCTGCACAGAAGAATTATGTCCTTGATGCACCGCTAGGTGACAGACCTATTGCAGGAGCAGATGCAGACGTTATGAACGTTTGGCTAGCTCAATATGATGACTACTTGATAGTTTAGTGCACCATGCTTAATGGCTTAGAATCGGGACTCCAAAGACGTTTTGAACGTCATGGACCATATGAGATGTTCCAGGAGTTGAAGTTAATATTTCAAGCAAATACCCGAGTTGAGAGATATGAAGTCTCCAACAAGTTCTATAGCTAAAAGATGGAGGAGAATCACTCAACTAGTGAGCATGTGCTCAGATTGTCTGGGTACTACAATCGCTTGAATCAAGTGGGAGTTAATCTTCCAGATAAGATAGTGATTGACAGAATTCTCTAGTCACCATCACCAAGTTAGTAGAACTTCGTGATGAACTATAATATGCAAGGCATAACGGAAACAACTCCCAAGCTCTTCGTGATGCTGAAATCAACGAAGGTAGAAATCAAGAAAAACATCAAGTGTTGATGGTTGACAAGACCACTAGTTTCAAGAAAAGGGCAAAGGGAAGAAGGGGAACTTCAAGAAGAACGGCAAGCAAGTTGCTGCTCAAGTGAAGAAGCCCAAGTCTGATCCTAAGCCTGAGACTAAGTGCTTCTACTGCAAAGGGACTGGTCACTGGAAGTGGAACTGCCCCAAGTATTTGGCGGATAAGAAGGATGGCAAGGTAAACAAAGGTATATTGGATATACATGTTATTGATGTGTACTTTACTAGTGTTTATAGCAACCCCTCGGCATTTGATGCTGGTTCAGTTGCTAAGAGTAGTAACTCAAAACGGGAGTTGCAGAATAAACATAAACTAGTAAAGGGTGAGGTGACGATGTGTGTTGGAAGTAGTTCCAAGATTGATATGATCACCATCGCACACTCCCTATACTTTCGGGATTAGTGTTGAAACTAAATAAGTGTTATTTCGTGTTTGCGTTGAGCATAAATATGATTTGATCATGTTTATTGCAATACGGTTATTCATTAAAGTCAGAGAATAATTGTTGTTCTGTTTACATGAATAAAACCTTCGATGGTCATACACCAATGAAAATAGTTCATTGGATCTCGATCGTAGTGTTACACATACAGCAGAACTACCTGACCGAAGGAGATAGACAGGAAGGGAAGACGGTCATACAAAGGCCGAATAAAGCTCTCTTGAAGCTGCATCTGAATAGACCTAGAGTCACTCAGTACACACGAACCCTTGAATAAATAAGAATTGAGAAGTATGAAATGTGGGCATCATAACAAAAAAAGAAAAAGACCGAACCAGTAAGACTAATGTCTACTTATTTATACCTTTGAGAGGTCCACTTAGACTATTATGATTTTCTCTTTAGCTACGTAGGTTATATAAGATTCAATTCAATCTAACAAGCGGACTGGACTACCTTCGGCTACTACAAGATATTTAGAAACCTAAGAAGCTGAGCCTACTTTACGCACTTAAGGCAGCAGCAGATGATGAAGAAATGGGCGGTAGATGATAATGAGAAAGGGCGCCCCTTGGCATTTCCTGTGGGGGAGTCTGATTGATCCAATCACGACGAATGATGTCAACCCCCTCTTTTGCGCCTAACTTGACTTATTGAAGCCAAAAGATGCAAAGTTAATAATGATAGTGCAACTTATTTGTGGCACTGCCGTTTAGGTCATATCGGTGTAAAGCGCATGAAGAAACTCCATACTGGTGGACTTTTGGAACCACTTGATTATGAATCACTTGATACTTGCGAACCATGCCTCATGGGCAAGATGACTAAGACTCCGTTCTCCGGAACAATGGAGCGAGCAACAAACTTGATTGGAAATAATACATACTAATGTATGCAGTCCAATGAGTGTTGAGGCTCGCGGCGGGTATCGTTATTTTCTGACTTTCACAGATGATTTGAGCAGATATGAGTATATCTACTTGATGAAACATAAGTCTGAAAAGTTCAAAGAATTTCAGAGTGAAGTGGAGAATCATCGTAACAAAATAAAAGTTTCTACGATATGATTGCAAAAGTAAAACATTTGAGTTACGAGTTTGGCCTTCAGTTAAAACAATGTGAAATAGTTTCACTACTCACGCCACCTGGAACACCACAGTGTAATGGTGTGTCCGAACGTCGTAACCGTGCTTTATTAGATATGGTGCGATCTATGACGTCTCTTACTGATTTACCGCTATTGTTTTGGACAGCTACATTCACGTTAAATAGGGCACCATCTAAATCCGTTGAGACGACACGTATGAACTATGGTTTGGCAAGAAACCTAAGTTGTCGTTTCTTAAAAGTTTGAGGTTGCAATGCTTATGTGAAAAAGTTTCAACTTGATAAGCTCAAACCCAAATCGGAGAAGTGCGTCTTCATAGGATACCCAAAAAGAAAAATGTTGGGTACACCTTCTATCACAGATCTGAAGGCAAGCTATTCGTTGCTGGGAATGGATCCTTTCTAGAGAAGGAGTTTCTCTTGAAAGAAGTGAGTGGGAGGAAAGTAGAAAACTTGATAAGGTAATTGTACCTTCTCCCTTATTGGAAAGTAGTTCATCACAGAAATCTGTTCTTGTGACTACTACACCAATTAGTGAGGAAGCTAATGATGATGATCATGTAACTTCAGATCAAGTTACTACCGAATCTCGTAGGTAAACCAGAGTGAGATCCGCACCAGAGTGGTACGGTAATCCTGTTCTGGAAGTCATGCTACTAGATCATGATGAACCTACGAACTATGAAGAAGCAATGGTGAGCCCAGATTCCGCAAAATGGCTTGAAGCCATGAAATCTGAGATGGGATCCATGTATGAGAATAAAGTATGGACTTTGGTTGACTTGCCCAATGATCGGCAAGCGATTGAGAATAAATGGATCTTCAAGAAGAAGACTGATGCTGACGGTAATGTTACTGTCTACAAAGCTCGACTTGTCGCAAAAGGTTTTCGGCAAGTTCAAGGGATTGACTACGATGAGACCTTCTCACCCGTAGCGATGCTTAAGTCTGTCCGAATCATGTTAGCAATTGCCGCATTTTATGATTATGAAATTTGGCAAATGGATGTCAAAACTGCATTCCTGAATGGATTTCTGCAAGAAGAGTTGTATATGATGTAGCCGGAAGGTTTTGTCGATCCAAAGGGAGCTAACAAAGTGTGCAAGCTCCAGCGATCCATTTATGGACTGGTGCAAGCCTCTCGGAGTTGGAATAAATGCTTTGATAGTGTGATCAAAGCATTTGGTTTTATACAGACTTTTGGAGAAGTCTGTATTTACAAGAAAGTGAGTGGGAGCTCTGTAGCATTTCTGATATTATATGTAGATGACATATTACTAATCGGAAATGATATAGAATTTCTGGATAGCATAAAAGGATACTTGAATAAAAGTTTTCCAATGAAAAACCTCGGTGAAGCTGCCTACATATTGGGCATCAAGATCTATAGAGACAGTCTGAGACGCTTAATTGGACTTTCACAAAGCACATACCTTGACAAAGTTTTGAAAAAGTTCAAAATGGATCAAGCAAAGAAAGGATTCTTGCCTGTGTTACAAGGTGTGAAATTGAGTAAGACTCAAAGCCCGACCACGGCAGAAGATAGAAAAAGAATGAAAGTCATTCCCTATGCCTCAGCCATAGGTTCTATAAAGTATGCCATGCTATGTACCAGATCTATTGTATACCCTACACTGATTTTGGCAAGGGAGTACAATAGTGATCTAGGAGTAGATCACTGGACAGTGGTCAAAATTATCCTTAGTGGAATAAGGATATGTTTCTCAATTATGGAGGTGACAAAAGGTTCGTCGTAAAAGGGTTACGTCGATACAAGTTTTGGCACTGATTCGGATGACTCTAAGTCTTCATCTGGATACATATTGAAAGTGGGAGCAATTAGCTAAAGTAGCTCCGTGCAGAGCATTGTAGACATAGAAATTCGCAAAATACTTACGGATCTGTATGTGACAGACCCGTTGACTAAGATTATCTCACAAGCAAAACATGATGACACCTTAGTACTCATTGGGTGTTAATCACATAAGCGATGTGAACTAGATTATTGACTCTAGTAAACCCTTTGGGTGTTGGTCACATATCGATGTGAACTATGGGTGTTAACCACATAAAGATGTGAACTATTGATGTTAGATCACATGGCGATGTGAACTAGATTATTGACTCTACTGCAAGTGGGAGACTGAAGGAAATATGCCCTAGAGGCAATAATAAAGTTATTATTTATTTCCTTATTTCATGATAAATGTTTATTATTCATGCTAGAATTGTATTATCCGGAAACATAATACTTGTGTGAATACATAGACAAACTAAACGTCACTAGTATGCCTCTACTTGACTAGCTCATTAATCAAAGATGGTTATGTTTCCTAACCATAGACATGTGTTGTCATTTGATTAACGGGATCACATTATTAGGAGAATGATGTGATTGACATGACCCATTCCATTAGCTTAGCACCCGATCGTTTAGTATGTTGCTATTGCTTTCATTCATGACTTATACATGTTCCTATGACTATGAGATTATGCAACTCCCGTTTACCGGAGGAACACTTTGTGTGCTACCAAACGTCACAACGTAACTGGGTGATTATAAAGGAGCTCTACAGGTGTCTCCAAAGGTGAATGTTGGGTTGGCGTATTTCGAGATTAGGATTTGTCACTCCGATTGTCGGAGAGGTATCTCTGGGCCCTCTCGGTAATGCACATCACATAAGCCTTGCAAGCATTACAACTAATGAGTTAGTTGCAAGATGATGTATTACTAAACGAGTAAAGAGACTTGTCGGTAATGAGATTGAACTAGGTATTGAGATACCGACGATCGAATCTCGGGCAAGTAACATACCGATGACAAAGGGAACAACGTATGTTGTTATGCGGTCTGACCGATAAAGATCTTCGTAGAATATGTGGGAGCCAATATGAGCATCCAGGTTCCGCTATTGGTTATTGACCGGAGACGTGTCTCGGTCATGTCTACATTGTTCTCGAACCCGTAGGGTCCGCACGCTTAAGGTTTTGATGACAGTTATATTATGAGTTTATGCATTTTGATGTACCGAAGTTTGTTCGGAGTCCCAGATGTGATCACGGACATGACGAGGAGTCTCGAAATGATCGAGACATAAAGATTGATATATTGGAAGCCTATATTTGGATATCGGAAGTGTTCCGGGTGAAATCGGGATTTTACCGGAGTACCGGGAGGTTACCGGAACCCCCCGGGAGGTATATGGGCCTTAGTGGGCTTTAGTGGAAGAGACGAGAGGTGGCCAGGGCTGGGACGCGCGCCCCTCCCCCCTAGTCCGAATAGGACAAGGAGAGGGGGGCGGCGCCCACCCTTCCTTCTCTCTCTCCTCTTTCCCCCTCCCGAATCCTATTCCAACTAGGAAAAGGGGAGGAATCCTACTCCCGGTGGGAGTAGGACTCCTCCTGGCGCGCCCTCCTCCTGGCCGGCCGCACCTTCCCCTGCTCCTTTATATACGAGGACAGGGGGCACCCCTAGACACACAAGTTGATCCACGTGATCATATTCTTAGCCGTGTGCGGTGCCCCCTGCCACCATAATCCTCGATAATATTGTAGTGGTGCTTAGGCGAAGCCCTGCGACGGCAGTACATCAAGATCGTCACCACGCTGTCGTGCTGACGGAACTCTTCCCCGACACTTTGCTGGATCGGAGTCCGGGGATCGTCATCGAGCTGAATGTGTGCTAGAAGTCGGAGGTGCCGTAGTTTCGGTGCTTGATCGGTCGGGCCGTGAAGACGTACGACTACATCAACCACGTTGTGCTAACGCTTCCGCTGTCGGTCTGCAAGGGTACGTAGTCACACTCTCCCCTCTCGTTGCTATGCATCACCATGATCTTGCGTGTGCGTAGAATTTTTTTGAAATTACTACGTTACCCAACATTCATAACATCTGGTGTTACTCCAGCAGCAGGTCTGGCACCCAGCGGTGCTTCCAGGACGTAATTCTTCTGTGCAGCAATGAGGATAATCCTCAAGTTACGGACCCAGTCCGTGTAATTGCTACCATCATCTTTCAACTTTGCTTTCTCAAGGAACGCATTAAAATTCAATGGAACAACAGCACGGGCCATCTATCTACAATCAAACATAGACAAGCAAGATACTATCAGGTACTAAGTTCATGATAAATTTAGGTTCAATTAATCATATTACTTAAGAACTCCCACTTAGATAGACATCCCTCTAATCCTCTAAGTGATTACGTGATCCAAATCAACTAAACCATGTCCGATCATCACGTGAGATGGAGTAGTTTCATTGGTGAACATCGCTATGTTGATCATATCTACTATATGATTCACGCTCGACCTTTCGGTCTCCGTGTTTCGAGGCCATATCTGTATATGCTTGGCTCGTCAAGTATAACCTGAGTATTCTGCGTGTGCAACTGTTTTGCACCCGTTGTATTTGAACGTAGAGCCTATCACAACCGATCATCACGTGGTGTCTCAGCACGAAGAACTTTCACAACGGTGCATACTCAGGGAGAACACTTCTTGATAATTAGTGAGAGATCATCTTAAAATGTTACCGTCAATCAAAGCAAGATAAGATGCATAAAAGATAAACATCACATGCAATCAATATAAGTGATATGATATGGCCATCATCATCTTGTGCTTGTGATCTCCATCTTCGAAGCACCGTCGTGATCACCATCGTCACCGGCGCGACACCTTGATCACCATCGCAGCATCGTTGTCGTCTCGCCAATCTTATGCTTCCACGACTATCGCTACCGTTTAGTGATAAAGTAAAGCATTACAGCGCAATTGCATTGCATACAATAAAGCGACAACCATATGGCTCCTGCCAGTTGCTGATAACTTGGTTACAAAACATGATCATCTCATACAATAAAATTTAGCATCATGTCTTGACCATATCACATCACAACATGCCCTGCAAAAACAAGTTAGACGTCCTCTACTTTGTTGTTGCAAGTTTTACGTGGCTGCTACGGGCTTAAGTAAGAACCAATCTCACCTACGCATCAAAACCACAATGATAGTTTGTCAAGTTGGTGTTGTTTTAACCTTCGCAAGGACCGGGCGTAGCCACACTCGGTTCAACTAAAGTTGGAGAAACTATCACCCGCTAGCCACCTTTGTGCAAAGCACGTCGGGAGAACCGGTCTCGCGTAAGCGTACGCGTAATGTCGGTCCGGGCCGCTTCGTCCAACAATCCCGCCGAACCAAAGTATGACATGCTGGTAAGCAGTATGACTTATATCGCCCACAACTCACTTGTGTTCTACTCGTGCAAATAACATCAACACATAAAACCTAGGCTCGGATGCCACTGTTGGGGAACATAGTAATTTCAAAAAATTTCCTACGCACACGCAAGATCATGGTGATGCATAGCAACGAGATGGGAGAGTGTGATCTACGTACCCTTGTAGACCGATAGCGGAAGTGTTAGCACAACGCAGTTGATGTAGTCGTACGTCTTCACGGCCCGACCGATCAAGCACCGAAACTACAACACCTCCGAGTTTTAGCACATGTTCAGCTCGATGACGATCCCCGGACTCCGATCCAGCAAAGTGTCGGGGAAGAGTTCCATCAGCACGACAGCGTGGTGACGATCTTGGTGTACTACTGTCGCAGGGTTTCGCCTAAGCACCGCTACAATATTATCGAGGATTATGGTGGAAGGGGGCACCGCACACGGCTAAGAATATGATCACGTGGATCAACTTGTGTGTCTAGGGGTGCCCTCTGCCCCTGTATATAAAGGAGCAAGGGGAGGAGGCCGGCCAGCCCTATAGGCGCGCCAAGGAGGAGTCCTCACTCCTACTAGGAGGGGGAAGGAAGTGGGGAAGGAGAAGGAAAGGGGGGCGCCGCCCCCCCTCTCCTAGTCCAATTCGGACTAGGGGGGAGGAGGCACGCGGCCCACCTTTGGCTGCCCCTCTCTTTCTCCACTAAGGCCCATATGGCCCATTACTTCTCCCGGTGTGGTTCCAGTAACCCTCCGGCTCTCCGGTTTTCTCCGAAATCACCCGGAACACTTCCGGTGTCCGAATATAGCCGTCCAATATATCAATCTTTATGTCTCGACCATTTCGAGACTCCTCGTCATGTCCGTGATCACATCCGGGACTCTGAACTAACTTCGGTACATCAAAACTCATAAACTCGTAATATAACTGTTATCGAAACCTTAAGCGTGCGGACCCTACGGGTTCGAGAATAATGTAGACATGACCGAGACACGTCTCTAGTCAATAACCAATAGCGGAACCTGGATTCTCATATTGGCTCCTACATATTCTACGCAGATCTTTATCGGTCAGACCGCATAACAACATACGTTGTTCCCTTTGTCATCGGTATGTTACTTGCCCGAGATTCGATCGTCGGTATCTCAATACCTAGTTCAATCTCGTTACCGGCAAGTCTCTTTACTCGTTTCGTAATACATCATCTTGCAACTAACTCATTAGTTGTAATGCTTGCAAGGCTTATGTGATGTGCATTACCGAGAGGGCCCAGAGATACCTCTCCGACAATCGGAGTGACAAATCCTAATCTCGAAATACGCCAACCCAACATTCACCTTTGGAGACACCTGTAGAGCTCCTTTATAATCACCCAGTTACGTTGTGACGTTTGGTAGCACACAAAGTGTTCCTCCGGTAAACGGGAGTTGCATAATCTCATAGTCATAGGAACATGTATAAGTCATGAAGAAAGCAATAGCAACATACTAAACGATCGGGTGCTAAGCTAATGGAATGGGTCATGTCAATCACATTATTCTCCTAATGATGTGATCCCATTAATCAAATGACAACACATGTCTATGGTTAGGAAACATAACCATCTTCGAATAACGAGTTAGTCAAGTAGAGGCATACTAGTGACGTTTGGTTTGTCTATGTATTCACACAAGTATTATGTTTCCGGATAATACAATTCTAGCATGAATAATAAACACTTATCATGATATAAGGAAATAAAATAATAACATTATTATTGCCTCTAGGGCATATTTCCTTCATGATTGTATGAACTTTTTATCGAGAATAGTGTTTGGTAAACCCTCTTGTGCAAAAAATATTTGGGCTTTAAAGAATGTCTAAGGCTAGCTAGGCCGGGGACTCAAATTTTTGGGTTGAACTGATGGCGGCAAAGAAAACATCTTTTCTGCTTCGGTTCCTTCGCGACCAAGGACACCTCTGAGAACCGCTTTTGGGAGTACAAGTGTCTTGGAAAAAGCTACACTTCAGAAACAATATTCAGTCTTGTATCATATTGTTACCGATAAGAATGATACCCTTGCGCATGTCCTAAACTTCTCGTCTGAAAAATGCCAATGAAGCTCGTTTTCAAAATTCAAATTTCCACAGCGTGATTGGTTTTTTTTAATTTGTTGTGAACACTCATGCACATGTATAGTATGTTTGTGCAAAAATTCCTAACATTATACTTTCATACATGGCATACAGAAAAAGGGCAAATACATATTTTCAAAATGGGCCTTTAAATTTTTTCTAGAAAAGGAAAAATCACCCCGTCTTTACATCTGGGTGATGCATGCAGCCATATTATTTATTATTCACAAAGACCTTATAAAGTAATACAACAGTAAGCCCGAGGCCACCATCTAAACGACACATGTCGCTACTCCTATCCTCTTGATGAAGGGGTGCATAATGCCGGGCCAAATAGCAAACAGACATCGCACGGAAGCCTAACATCTAATGTGGGATGCCCCATCAAAGCCACATAGACGGGACTAGGTAACACTCCGGTCCTACGCACTCTCAGTGAGTACCACACACACACGCTGCAAAGGGCCGTCACCTCCGTCTTCCTTCGATCCATCCTCAAAGCATGTACTGACGCATCGAACTTGTCAGGCCTCTCTGTCATCGACGCCACCACGACGCCAGACAACGTCAACCTCCTGCGCGTGTCCATCGCCACACATCTGACGCCAAGCCTCCACTGCTCCATGCCGCCGAGAACCGCCGCCATGAATATGTAGAAAGAAACACCGCTCCACCGAAGAAGCCATCCGCTGGTCCCTCGAGCCCGAGTGCATCTTCAAGAATGCCGCCCCCAAGGGGGTAACGACACATGAATGCCACCGTCATTCGATCAACTGATCTAGGGTTTCCCCCGGAGGTATTGGGTGGGGTTGGGAGCTTCACTTCGATGATGTCTTCATGAAGGAAACGATGATAAGGGCATCGTCATCACCGGCTTCGGCCAATGACCGAAGACCAAGTTTTCACCCGGATCCGTCTCAAGAAATGGGCCTTTAAATGTTGTTGTTGGGCCGAAAATTCGTTATCTTTTTACGGCCTACAAATCATGATATTTTTAAACGAAATTTCACACGTTTGTGCGGGCCACATATATGTTTCCATGGATTTTTTTAACATTTAAATACGCTTTCTGTTTTTTTAATACACCAAAAGTCTAATAACTAACCGGAAGAAGGCTAAGCTGCCCTTACGCATAATGCTCCACGTAGCCGTGTAGCATACGCTGTAAGTAGACGTCGATCGTACTGGCAGGCCTACCACCCACTACGTACGACTACACATGCAACTGTCGGTCTTCCCGTCGCCAAATTTGGACGCACGCACCACGCAGGCGCCGCGTCACTGCCCCGAGCCACCCAGTTGGTCCGTGCCGCGCGCTCGCCGTCGCCGTCGGCATCGTACTACACACCGACGGATATCGCGCGGGATATGCCCTCCTGGTTCCTTCCTTCCTTCCCCCGCGCGCTTGCTTGAGTGCTTGCCGACAGTCCCGCCCACATCGACGCCGCGATCGAGCGACCGACACCGCAGGGCGCCAACCAACTCGAGATGGACACGGCCCGGCACGTCCACCTCGCTCCTTTGTGCGAGCGAGAGCCTGACCCTGCACTGCCGGGGCATCCAGCTTACCTGCTTGTTTCTTTGAGCTTTATGCCCTCGCAAGTTGCGATGCAACATCCTGCCTGCCTTTTGCAACTTGCCTCCGTTTCGTTCCTCACCGATGCCAACCTCTCGGTTCACAAGGGTACTGCATTTCTGGAATTGGAATGGGGCCTGCGACCATTTGTTGATTGAACTCGCGACCGTCGCTGAACTGAGCGACAACTAATTCCAGAGCCATCAAGTAGATAGCAGAGGTCAGAGGCAAGAGCATCTTCAGTCAGGTACCTCTATTTCGACCCCTCAAACGCCCACGGACGTGCCCGATCAGTGACCGTACATGTCCGTTTTGAATCCTTATTTATCCATCCATGCAACCATAATTCTCATTTTCTTCCTCATATGTCCGGTCACTTGTACGTGATTGGTGAAGATGGAGAGAGAAAAATAAAAGAATGACTAAAGGAGAGAAAATGTGGTCCGAGGTGGGGCCGTGTTCTATGTGGCGGATTGACCGGGCGTGCCTGAGCGTGTCCGCAAGCCCTCGTATCCTCCTCGTATTTGAGATGAATATGAGTTCGCGAACAACCCAGACATATAGGGAAGATATGAGAGGTCCGATTGAATCACTTTTTTCCTCCTCTTCTCATGTTCGATCATTGACCGGACGCGTCCGCAGACATATGAGAGATGATTGGAGGGACCCGGCTAGAGATGCTCTAGCAATCTCCTTTTTGAAAGAAAAATTGACTGAACTAGCGACCAAAGCACATTAAGAAGATTTTGCTCTACCGGCCAATAGGGAGTCCGTTCAGCGCCGTATGGGTTCGTTCGTTCGGACGGGGAGCAAATTGAGTGTGCGAGAGTGTCTGCTCTGGAGCTTGGTACCGACACCGGCCATGATAAGACATGCACTAAAGGCCGACCTACGTATCGAACACGTGGATGCATTGATGTATGAAAGGGTTGCCTAAAAAAATTGATGTATGAAAGGGATAACCGGCTCCTCAGTTCAGTTGGATAACAACAAGCAGACGGACACGTGCACCAGCACATGAGACATGGCATGGCATGGCATGGCTAATTTGGGAGCCTTTAGGTCCAGAAATATTGCGCACAGAAAAATAAGCCGCTCACACAGTTAATGTGATTTGGGAGCCTTTAGGTCCAGAAATATTGCGCACAGAAAAATAAGCCGCTCACACAGTTAATGTGATTTGGGAGCCTTTAGGTCCAGAAATATTGCGCACAGAAAAATAAGCCGCTCACACAGTTAATGTGATTTGGGAGCCTTTAGGTCCAGAAATATTGCGCACAGAAAAATAAGCCGCTCACACTGTTAATGTGAAAAGATTGGGGTGAGCTGCTTAACTTACAAGTGGCGCACTGTCAAGGGCCGCTAGCGTTTGTCATTTTCAGAATCCATCACGGTGCGATAATATCTCGGAGCAAATGGACCTGATGAAATGTCTATTGTGTTCTGATGAATTCCACGACACAACATTTTACAGATTTTGCTTTCTGTTCTGAACTTATAATTCCTTGATATGTCCAAAGTTCAAAATGTTTTAGGTCTTATTTGGTTGTAGTGGAACTAATCCATTAGGAAGGCAAAAGCTAGAATGTCTCCCACCAGCCCCTTGCACGATGCCGCTCCGGCGACCGCAGCCATCCCTGTGGGGACTGCTATTCTGGCG
>NC_041382.1:520751842-520826692 GCF_002162155.2 Triticum dicoccoides
CCCCACAGGTCTCCTGCCCCTTGTGCGACGCCGCACCGCCCGCCGGGTTTCCCAACGCCCCCGCCCCCGCCTCGTGATCAGATCTGAGATCTGGACCTCTCCCTGCCTCGATCTGCGTGCCCCAGCACTTCGATGGTGCCCGAATCCCCGGTGCTGGTCGTGGCGCCGGGTGTTGGCCAGCTGTGGGGCGCTGGTGCCTTTCATGTCGACTGGGCGGGTTGCTCCGGAGCTGCCTTCAATGAAGCTTCTGCTCAACTGTCCACAGACCCCCTTCGCGACTGCATTAACGCGGGCGATGCGCGTGCTTCTTTGGGCGAGGCGGCGCATTCATGGCCTCCCTCGACTGGTCACCTCCGCGCACAGCTTCCCAGCCCGCTGCCGGCTGCCCCGCATCAATGGCAGGAGGTAAGGCCACCTTTTTGTTGGCACAAGCAGCGCTACGAGGAGCAGAGGAGACGTCCGCGCGGCGCACCTTCCTAGTCCGTCTGGCGTGTCGATCAATCACATTCATCGAGCCATGGCAGGGGTGGTTGGAAATTCAAGCGAGATCGACGCAAATGCTTCCGTTGCAGGCAGTGTGGGCATATCTCTAGAGACTACAGAGACCCGATTGTGTGCGACTACTGCAACCTACAAGGCCACCGGGCGCGCTTCTGCAGCAAGCGTCTCCAAGCGCTCCACTCCCTGCGCCACTCAAGCCTTGCAGTTCCACCCCCTCCGTCCCCTGCGCCCCGCCCTCCCCAAGCACCTTCCGCCGCCATGCCTCGCCTTGGGGAGCCGGCGTCCCGGCCCACGGAGGGGTTCGTCTCGATGCTGTCCTCCCCTGCCATGGACGTGCAGGCCGCCGCCCTCTCCGACCTTGCGGCCCTCGTCTGGCTCGGGGGCAACCGGCCGCGGGTGAACGCGACCATGATCCAGGAAGCCATCCACTGGCACACCAAGGTCGAGAAGGTGCTCATCAATGTCGTCCCTCACCATCCCGAGGACTTCTTTGTCCGGTTCTCCTTCTCGCACCACCGCGACCTCCTCACCACGGGCTCTGGAAGCTTCCATCATGGCGACCTTGACATCCACTCAGCGAAGTAGACAAAGCTCACGAGGGCCGAAGCGGCAGGCTACCATCACCCGAGGTGTTGTCAGCGTTCTGGGAACGGGGGTCCCCAGACTTACCTGCCTGCGGCCTGCGGCGTGGCTCAAAGGGGGGCCCAGCACGGCCCATCTTCACCAACACAAACTCAAGACCCTCGCGAGGGCCCAAGCCTCGCGGGGCGGACGACGCGGAGCCTCCTCAGGCATGGCCTCATCAGGCAGGCTCACAAGGAGGCGGAGAGATCAAGGCGGGGTACCTCACGAGGTGCCCGTGACGCAAGCCATGACGACTGAGGGCGCCAGGCGGGTGCCAGCCCGCGCATCGTCCTCCTTTCCTCTTTGGTGCAAAGGGGGCAAGCGCAGCCGCGGAGTATCGATGCATCAGGCAAAGGTTGCCATTTAGGTGCAACGAGACCAAGACCAGGAGGACTACGAGATGGAGGTCATCGTGGAGCTCAAGACGGCGTCATCACTAGAGCTTTGCGCAGGTGAAGACTACTTTTGTCAGGATAGCTGATACTTGCTGTCCCCCTTCAAATTAGCCCGCCATTGTTGGCTCCCTTCCCGCTCGATATTTGGAAAAAGGATCAGGGCCTCTATAAATAGGACCAGCCACCCACATGGCAAAGGGTCGGCCGATTGGAAGCAGAGAGAGAGAGAGAGAGAGAGAGAGAGAGAGAGAAAGGTGACTGAACTCCTCCCAGCAGTTCATCGCCCCAGCCAAGAACAGACCCTCGCGAGGCTGTTCTTCCTTGTATTGTTCATCATCATCAGCCCAAGAGGCAATCCACACACCACACACTGGAGTAGGGTATTACACCACAACGGTGGCCCGAACCAGTATAAACCCTGTGTCTCTTGTGTTGTTTTTTCGATAGTTTAGATCCTAGCACGGCGGAGGGGTGCAGGTAGGTAGGAGGCGAAATCTCCGCGCGCACCCCAGTGTTCGAACCTCAAGGGTCTGCCGGAACCCGAAATCCGACATTTGGCGCGCCAGGTAGGGGTGCGCCGGAATTCCTTTTTCACCACCCCGTTCTCCTCCGACCATCACGCTCATGTCTGACGCTCGTCGGGCCCGCGCGAAGCGCCGGGCCGCCCTCGCTTCCCGCGTCGCCCAGACGGCCCCTGTCGGCGGGCATCCTCGCTGTTCCCCGTCACCTGCCGTTAACGCCGCCACCGGCCCGGCGGGGGACGAGCAACAAGCATCGTCTCAGCATCTGTCTGTGCGGCAAGACGGCCGCACCGCAACTCCCTCGCTTGCCCCAGCTGGATCTTCGTCACGCGCGCTCCGCACGCCCATGGAGGCTCGGGCTGCACTCATCCCGGCGAACGAGCTCCTGCGCTACCGTCCCGTCGACGACGTCTACGAAGAATGGCTCGACCGCGTCGCCGAGCTCGTCCGCGCCACAGGGGGCTCTTCCGCGCCATCCGTTCCGCTGCACCGCACTCCGCCCCGCGCGGGCGAAGAGGCTCCGGCGGCGCCCCGGCCGCCTCCTCCTCAAGAAGACACCATGGCTCCAAGGCGCGTGGCCCCTGGGCGGAACCCGGTCTGTCAGGTGCCAGCGCGGCAAGAACAGAGCTGCCAAGAAGTCCCTCGCCCGCCAGAAACTGCCCGGCGCTCCCTGCGCCAGCACGTCGCGACCATCCTCCTGCTCCAGCGCGTGGGGACATGCAAGACCAGGCTCTCCATCACCCAAGGCCTCCCGTGGCCACAGCAGGCTGCCGCGCCTACACCACCGAACTGCGCAGCGTCGCGTGGCCATGCAAGTTTAAGCCGGACCTGCCTCCTCGCTACGACGGCACGGCCGACCCTGCGGAGTTCCTCCAGCTCTATGAGCTGGGCATCGAAACTGCCAACGGAGACAAGAAGGTCATGGTGAACTGGTTTCCCATGGCGCTCAAGGACGGGGCCCGCACCTGGCTCCTGAACCTGCCTCCAGGCACAATCTCCTCCTGGGAAGAGATGCGCACCCGCTTCATCGCCAACTTCCAAGGTACTCGCGACCGGCCACCCGCTGTGAGCGACATGCGCCGCATCAAGCAACAACCCGGGGAGACCCTGCAGAAGTATATCCAGCGCTTCAACAACGCACGCCTCAAGATTCCCAAGGTGACTGAAGAGGCCATCATCTCAGCCTTCTCCGACGGCGTGCGCGATGTCAAGATGAAGGAGGAGCTGGCGATGCATGAAGACCTATGCACTTCCTTGGAGCTGTTCAACTTGGCGAACAAGTGCGCCAGGGCTGAGGAAGGGCGTCTCTCCCTCCTCGAGCTGCCTGCCGCAGACCCAGAAGAGAAGAAGCTCAAGGCCAAGGAAGTGAAGCGCAAGGGGGCTGCCGTGCTTGCGGCAGAACCGGACACCAAGCGGGGCAGAGATCAGCCCGAACCTCCCAAGGGCAGCCGATACTGCGTGTACCACGACCTCCACACCCACAACACCAGCGAATGCCAAGAACTCCGAGCCGTGCGAGAAGGAAGGATCGGCCGTCGCCCTGACCGCGGTGACCGGGGCTACGACCGAGGAGGAGGAAGGAACGCAGGGCGCTGGGAAGACCGTGGCCCGCACCAGGGGTGGCGCGACCAACCTCGTGAGGATCGCTGGCAAGACCCACCTCGCGAGGGAGGCTGGAGGGATCAGCCTCGCGAGGATCGCCCGCAGGGCAACGCAGGCCTCCCGCCGCTGCCGCCGCAGCCAAGGAGAAACGAGGACCGCCACCAGGACGAGGAGGCTGGGGATTCCAGGAGCCGCGCGCGATCGCCTGCATCCTGGGCGGATCCCAAACCCCAGCCTCTCAACGCATCTTCAAGCAGTTCGCCTGCGAAGTGAATGCGGCCCTCCCCAGGCTCGAAGCCACGCGCCCTCTCAGGTGGTCAGCATGCGCCATCACGTTCAGCTCAGCGGACCAACTCAAGTGCGCAGCTACAGCCGGAGTCCTCCCGATGCTTTGTTTCCCAATCATCAGCAACATGGTGGTCACCAAGACCCTCATCGATGGTGGGGCAGGGCTCAACGTCCTGTCCGTAGAGACATTCAACAACCTCCAAGTGCCCTACAGCCAACTCCAGCCGACCAAGCCTTTCTCCGGCATCACCGACGGCTCCACGGTCCCGATCGGGCAGGTCCGCCTCCCTGTCACCTTCGGGGCACGCGACAACTACCGCACTGAGCTCATCGACTTCGACGTCGCTCACATCCGCCTGCCGTACAACGCCATCCTTAGGAACCCAACGCTGGCCAAGTTCATGGCCGTGACTCACCACGTCTACAACGTCCTCAAGATGCCAGGAAGCGGTGGAGTCATCACGGTGCCCTGTGAAGAGAAGGACGCGGTGTGTTCCCTGGAGCGAGCCTTTCAGGCCGCATCGCTGGAGGACCCGGATCGCGGAAGCAGGAGGCTTCCCGAGGCTGCCCCCAAGAAGAAGAAGACATCGTCCGGCCTGGCCCCTCAGGAGGCAGGCCCCTCTGTGCCCGTGCCTGCCCAGGGGGAACCTCCTTCTATCACATAGGAAAGCGCGCCCGGCGCCCTCCTCAGGCAGGGCTCGGGGGCTCTCCCCTGGAGGGCCACCGACCTAGCTAAGGTCACGAGGGAGGCGCTTGGGCACCACATGGAGGCGTGTTTCGAAGCACGTTTCCCTCAAGAAGGAGCAAGGCAAGGAGATCTAGACCCACAGGAGTTCGTCAGCAAGGCCATTCAGGAGTTACAGGAGTCAAGAGTCATGAGAGGCGCCCGCCGCCTACCAGCAGTGGCTCCCCATCCAGGCGAGGATTGCGAGCTGCGCGTCTGCGTCGACGTACCAGGGCTCAACCAAGTCGCCTCCCTGGAGCGCCTCTGGCCCTCGCGAGTGGGGCGCTGCGGAGGTCCACCCCACAACTACGTTCGCGCGCCTTACGGCTTGCCGAGCGCGGCTGACACGCACCAGCGCCTCATGAGGGGCATCACGGAGGCACAAGAGGCCAGGCGCTCCGCAGCCCTGGCGGAGATGGAGATGGCCCGCGAGGAACCGCCAGTGCCTCCGAAGCCTCCCGAGGCCCCTGGGCCTGGGGGCTCATGAGGATAGGCTCCCGCAGCCCACCAAGCCGGCTACACCAACACCCCTTCGTCTTCAGCGTCATCAGGTGACATCTTTCAAATTTCACTTCCAGCTGGGAGCGCCCCCAGGGCTGCATTATTCCCATGCCGCGTGGGTCTGTCCCTGCGGCGTGTATCCCTTTACATTCCATGTTGTTAGCTTACCTTGTTGGGGGCGCCCCTCGGGAGGCATGATCCCCAAGCCGCTCGGGCCAGGCCCAGCGGCATGTACCCCATTTGCGTTCATTTTCCGGTTATGCGTTAGAACCACCATGCTTGATTATTTGATGCCGGTCCACGGCACCTCTTCTCCTCCATGCTGACCACTTGCATGTTAAAGGGGGAGTACCTGAGCATCGCGACTCAGGGCTCTTACTGGCTCTCCAGCCCTCACCCTCTGGCCTTGACCACGGCATCGCGACCTGGCATACCAGCGACGACTGAGACCAGCTCGAGGGCCGGGACCCGAGGACGTAGAGTGCAGGCATTAACCAGACTTGTAGGGACACAACACAAGATAAGGCCCAGTGCCAGGCGCAACCCACCTAGAGGTAGGGCCCCGTGAGTCCCGCGCTGGCTCATGGGTGCCCAAATACACCTCGCCAGGCCCTACCGTGCCAGCCACGTGTCAGGGCGGGGCTGTACACGCCCCGGGGGCTCCTCCCGGAGGGGGCCCCCTCCCACGTACCAGTGGAAGCACCATGCTCCGCGCTGGCTGATGACACTGCCGAGGAGCGGCTATGCCCGTACACATACGGAAGCGCTATGCTCCGCGCTGGTGATAAACAACTGAGGGTGGCCTCCAGGCCACACCAACCTCAGGGAGCCCAGAGCTCAGTGCCTAGCCTCATCGTAACGCCTACCCTCGGGAGTGCCGTGCGAGGGGGCTGGGCACGGGGGCTGCGCCTGGGTCACGCCCGGACGCACGCCGCCCAGCCAGGTTCCCCCCGGGCCTGGTTCGTCGCGCGCCTCTCCCCGAGCGGAGCCAAGGTATGAAGGCCGTTTGAGCGTCAAGGGGGACTCCTGAGCATCGTGACTCAGGAGCCTAACTGGTCACGTAGCCCCTCACTCCTTGGTCCCGTCCTGGTTTCCGGTCAGGGCTATTGCTGGGTGAGGTACGCGCGGGGCCGGGCTCTACAGACGTAGAACGGTGGATCCACCTACATCATACCTCCCTACTTGCTGTTCGTGCGCCAAGGGGGACTCCTGAGCATCGCGACTCAGGAGCCTAACTTGTCACGTAGCCCCTCACTCCTTGGTCCCGTCCTGGTTTCCGGTCGGGGCTATTGCTGGGTGAGGTACGCGCGGGGCCGGGCCCTACCGGAGTAGAACATAAGCAAGTAGGAAGGAAAAGCGCAAATTTCAAAGGAATTCGAAAGCAAATATTACAGTCCACACTGTTATCCCAATATCAGTCGCAAGTTTAAACGCCTCCCCGAGGCATGATACATGTGCAGGAATTAAAAGCAGGACAGGAGCCACGATGGAGTCACTTGGCGGCGGGGGAGCAGCGCAGAGTGGGTTCGCCTCACGAAGCAGCGAGGTCGGCAGCGCCTTGCTCCGGCTTGATGCTGAAGGCCCGGAACTTCCTCAGCAGAGCCTCTGCGCGACCCTTCACAGCCTCGGCAGCAGCCGCGGCACGCTCGCCGCTCACGGGCTCCAGTAGGCTGTCGAGGTCGAACCCGGGATCGCGAAGGTGGATGTGGGTGAGGACCCGTGTCAGTGCTGCAGAAGACAGAACACGCGCCTCGGCCTCGGCCGTGGGGCCAAGGCCAAGGGCGACATCTTCAAGAGCATGACCAAGAAGGGAAGCAGCTTGGCGGGGCCGTCCTCGGCGCCAGCCAGTGGGCTCTCCAGGCCGCTGTCATAAAGCATCCTCAGCGAGGAACGAGCCTTTGCCTCCAGCTCTGTGAAGGTCGCGCGGTCTTCGGCAAGGACCCGGGCCTTGTTGTCCAGCTCGGCCTTCGTCGTCCCCAACTCCTGCTCCAGCGCGCCTAGGCGGTCGCGGCGCTTCTTGAGCTTGGCCTCCCGGCCCTCGACGGCCGCCTCGCGAGCCTTCACGCCTTCTTCCTTCTCTTGGCGAAGGCGAACCTCTTTCGCGAGCTGATCCTACAGGCCTTGCAGCTCGTCCTCCAGCGCCTTGCAGCGACCACGAACGTCGACCACCTCTCCCAGGACTGCATCGCGAGCAGCCTTCGCCTCAAGGATGGCCTGCTTCTCCTCGTCGCATGCCGTCAAGGCCTGGACCAGCGCCGCCCGAATCGAAGCGTCGGAGCGAACCCATCCAGAAGCCAGCTCCAAGCGCCCGGCCACTAGGCGAGGGTCGGCGCTGAGAAGATCCTGCCGCAGCCGGTCTAGCTCAGCAACAACGCGGTCCAGAACGGCGGAAGGAGTCGGGGAGATAGCAGCCGGTGGAGTAGGAGGAGAAGGCGGCAGCACGACCGCAGCATCCTGAGGCAGAGTCTGCCGCGCCCCGACAACTGTAGTGGCGGCGGCAGGCGAGAGCACCTCGGGAGCCACTTGGGCCGTGGGGGCTGAGCTCGCCCCAGCCGGCTCAGTCAGGCCTCGCGAGGACGACCGGGCAGGAGAATCTTGTGCGTCGCGGTCACCTTCCTTCAGGGGCGCTGTCACCAATGGAACCTCGGGAGCCCCCTTTGACTTCTTCGCTGCGGGTGCCAGCCTATCCAAGAGATGCGAATGTCAAGCCTCAGAAGCAGAGCAAGAAATAAAGACAAGAATCGAACACTTACGAGTCGTCGCCAGTGAGCTCAAGCGGCCTCCGGCCAAATTTGAAGCCCGAAAGCCGACTGGAAGGGTCAACCTCGGGAAGCTTGGAGGGGGAAGGTGCGCCTGCAGTCTGCCCCGAGGCCAGGGCAGACCCGCGGGAGATCAGCCCGGTCTTGTCCTTCTTCGGGATCGGGGGTGAGCTCCCGCCGCCCTGCTCGTCGTCGTCCACGTCGTCGTCCTCGTCGTCGACCTTGTCGTCATCCTCGTCGTCGCTTAGAGGGAGGAGGAGAGCGCGGGACTTGCGCCGGGGAAGGGGAGCCCTCGACTCTCCGTGAGTAGCCTCAGAGTCAGGCCCTTTTCCCCGCTCCCCTCCTTCCTCCTCTTCGCTGGAGTCGTCGGAGGGCACAGCCACCGGTCCCTCGGGAACCTCCAGGGGCACGGGCCCTTCCCTGTTGAAGACGGGCATGGACCTCACTACCCGCTCCCAGTCGTCGCGGAGGAACAAGGGTGTAGGAGCACCCTCCAACCTCGCCACATTGCCCCCGACCAGAGATTGGAGAACCGCAGCCAGGTCTCCATCGGCCCAGGCCGCGGGGCTCGGACGGGGCCTCCACATTGGAAGCAAGTACTGTCGAAGCGGAGCCAGCTGGTGCTCCAGGAACTCCCTCAACAACGACGCGCCAGTTAGCTTCGCCGCCGCCATGTCGGTCGGCCTCAGATCCGCATCCATCTTCTCCAACACCATCTTCACGCAGGGATCCGTGAGCTTCGCCCGACCCCAGTTGCTGGAGCTCGTGGGCTGCTCCGTGGGCAAGATCAGCCGAGGGTGGATGCGCTCAGCATCCACCAAGACCCACTTGCTCCTGAAGCCCTCAATCCTCTTCCCAGGGTTCGAGATGGCAATGGCGCCACCGTACGCGACGAAGCTCGCGCACGCGGAAGCAGGACCGCGAGAGGTCCGAAGGTAGAAGTAGTGGCGCAGCAAGGCCACTGAGGGCTGCACCCCAACGTGGGCCTCACAGTAATAAGCAAAGATCGCGAGGAGAAGGACGGAGTTGGGATGGAGATGCAGAGCTTGCATCTTGTAATGGCGGAGGACAGAGAAGAAGAACTCGGAGAAGGGAGGCACCAGGCCAGCAACAATGGCACTTACGAAGAGCGGATAGAAGGTGCTCCTCTGACCCTCAGGGGTGGCGGAGCCGGCCTTGAACACCTTCGCTCCGTCAATGCCTCGCGCCATCGCTATCCGGCGCAACCGGGCAAGGCCCGCCTCCGACATGTTCGGCGGGTCCAGGGCAGACGAGTACCAAGCTGCGGCCGGGGGTTGGTGAGGTGCCATGGCTTCCTAGGTCGCACGGTCAGAGCAGATATGGAGATTTCGGAGGAAGGGAGGAGAGGCACAAGAAAGGGGACCTGAACAACAACCGGGGAAGGCAAGAAGAAGGGCCTAGGCGGACGCCACTCCCTTATCAACTCCCGCGGCTGCTAAGGCGCCCACGACCAGTCAACCGCCATGCGGCACCCAAGGCCACAGGCTGATAGGGCCCGCGGCGCTTTGCTCTTGCCCTTCCGCCTTCCTGCACGGCCAAGTCCGGGCGCGCCTTGGGCCCGGGGGCTACTGTCGGCGTTCTGGGAACGGGGGTCCCCAGACTTGCCTGCCTGCAGCCTGCGGCGTGGCTCAAAGAGGGGCCCAGCACGGCCCATCTTCACCAACACAAACTCAAGACCCTCGCGAGGGGCCAGGCACGGCCTCATCAGGCAGGCTCACGAGGAGGCGGAGAGATCAAGGCGGGGTATCTCGCGAGGTGCCCATGACGCAAGCCATGACGACTCAGGGCGCCAGGCGGGTGCCAGCCCGCGCAACGTCCTTCTTTCCTCTTCAGTGCAAAGGGGGCAAGCGCAGCCGCGGAGTACCGAGGCATCAGGAAAAGGTTGCCATTTCGGTGCAACGAGACCAAGACCAGGAGGACTACGAGACGGAGGTCACCGTGGAGCCCAAGACGGCGTCATCACCAAAGCTTTGCGCAGACGAAGACTACTTTTGTCAGGATAGCTGATACTTGCTGTCCCCCTTCAAATTAGCCCGCCAGTGTTGGCTCCCTTCCTGCTCGATATTTGGGAAGAGGACCAGGGCCTCTATAAATAGGACCAGCCACCCACATGGCAAAGGGTCGGCCGGTTGGAAGCAGAGAGAGAGAGAGAGAGAGAGAGAGAGAGAGAGAGAGAGAGAGAGAAAGGTGACTGAACTCCTCCCAGCAGTTCATCGCCCCAGCCAAGAACAGACCCTCGCGAGGCTGTTCTTCCTTGTATTGTTCATCATCATCAGCCCAAGAGGCAATCCACACACCACACACTGGAGTAGGGTATTACACCACAACGGTGGCCCGAACCAGTATAAACCCTGTGTCTCTTGTGTTGTTCTTTCGATAGTTTAGATCCTAGCATGGCAGAGGGGTGCAGGTAGGTAGGAGGCGAAATCTCCGCGCGCACCCCAGTGTTCGAACCTCAAGGGTCTGCCGGAACCCGAAATCCGACATTTGGCGCGCCAGGTAGGGGTGCTCTCCGCCGAAGGGCGCCACAGGCGGCGCCAGGATGTCTCTCATGTTTCCTCGCGGTGCCAAGGCTCCATCGTCGTGCGGGCGTCGTCGGGCCGCGGGAGGCCTCTGGTTCGTTCTCCGTTCACGGCTCTGGCCTAGAGGGCCAGGGCACCGACCATAAGGTCGGCCCCTGAAGAGGCCCCGTCTCCGCCTCTGGGAGCACTGTCGGCAGCCTCCACTCTTCCCGTCCCCGCCCTGATGCCTTCTGCCGCTGACGACATGCCTGGCGCTGGGTTCACTTTACTCCTTCGCCCCAGCCCGCCTGTGCTCCTATTGCTGCGTGGCCACGAGCTCACCGAGCTCAGGGCTGGCGCTCAGTGCACGACTGTGTTGTGGGAGGCGGGTGCTCTCTCGCCAGCCCTGCCGAGGACCCAGACGTCTCAAGATCAGGCCAATAGACCCCTGCACATCCCGATGAGCTCTCCGCCTGGCACCAGCGCCGATGACGTCCCTTCCTCGCCAGCGCCCACACCCTGCTCGCTCGAGGGCTCTCCGTTGTTTGTCCGTCAACCATTGCCTTTGCTCCTGTCGCCTCCATCCTCCCAACCGAAGTCGCCCGCCGAGTGATGCAAGACCATCGCACCAGGCTTCTCCCTGCGAAGGTGCAGTGCTCGTCTCCAAGGAAAGAACAGGGCCACGCCATTGCGACGATGGTTGAGAAAATCCTTTGCAAGCGCTTGGGCATAGTGGCAATGACATCACGGAGATGGCCATCTCCAAATTCGCGGACCTTTTTCGTGGGAAGCCGCTGCCCATTGCTGTCAGCGCTCTCCGTGCTCTTTTCTAGCTTGATTGCGACCTAGCCACGACGGTCGAACATGCCCTTCTCGCTCACGGAGGGGCCGATGCTATGGACCGCGACGGTGCGTAGGCCGCCGCCTGATGTCTCAGCAATGCTCGCCACTCCCAGAGTTCAAGTTATTTCTGAATGTTAGCAAACCTAAAATCTGTCTGTTCTCGCTGTGTCACTTTTGCTGTTCTTGTTGCTTCCAGGGCGTGTTGCCTGGCCTCTATAGTCTCCTGCTCGTGTCTGCTTAATGCCTATGCTTTGTTAGCATCCATGTCAGCTCCAACATGTACTCCTGTGCTGTTTATCAACATGAAGTTGTGTTTCCTCTGTCTCTTCCCATGCTCTGTTGTGAGTTGCTACCGTTCTAAATGTTAGAAAACAACCTCAGTATCATCAACTGGAACGTCAGGGGGCTGAACTGTCCAAACAAAGGAGCCACTGTTCATGAGACCATTGTTTCCTCCTCCTGTAACATCGTTTGCCTTCAAGAGTCGAAGCTATAATCGCTTGATTGCTTCACAACATCCATTCTTGGAGGCTCCAGGCCGTGAAGCTTTGCTTTTCGGCCTGCCATAGGTACTCGAGGGGGTATTGTGTTGCTGTGGGATGATTCCTTCATCTCGGCGTCCAACATTGTTCCAGGGGAGTTTCATTTGTCTTCCACCATTAAGATTATCAATTCAGATGTGGAGTTCTTGCTCATAAGCGTGTATGGG
Source organism: Triticum dicoccoides (assembly GCF_002162155.2). Lineage (NCBI taxonomy): Eukaryota > Viridiplantae > Streptophyta > Magnoliopsida > Poales > Poaceae > Triticum > Triticum dicoccoides. The sequence goes on from NC_041382.1 coordinate 520,763,832, forward strand.
TCCTTAGCCAACAACAGGAAGGATGATTTCTTTGCTGAAATGGCCGCTCTTAAGCCGACTCCCAATGTCAAATCGCTTGTCACTGGAGATTTTAACCAGATTTACCGGGCAAGCGGAATGCTAATATTTCACGCATCAACCATTTTAGAGTCGCCCTAAATTCTTGTGAGCTAAAAGAAATCCGCCTCCGGAATAGAAAGTTCACTTGGAGCAATGAGAGGATTGATCCAACTCTTTGCAAGCTCGATAGCTTCTTCTGCAACTCATATTGGGACCTGCTCTTTGATAGTCACATCCTAACCGCGCTCTCTTCCTCCCTCTCAGATCATTGCCCTCTGCTCCTCTCTAGTGACTGAGGATCCAAACGACTGAGGATTTTTTGTGTTGAGAATTTTTGGACCAAGTTGCCGGGTTTTCAACAGGTGGTCACTGACTCCTCGGGAAAGCCTTCTGTGCACACTGAGCCATGTCAAAAGCTGCATGACAAGCTCCGTTGAACGGGTCTCCACCTCTGACGATGGAGTAACACCTTCTTTTCAATCGCTAATATTAAACTACACATGGCTCTTGAGGTCATTCTCCGTCTCGATATGGCCATGGATTCTCGAGCCCTCTCCCCGGAGGAGAATGATTTGAGGAGAAGGCTCAAGAGGAGGGTCATTGGCCTGTCTGTCCTTGAGCGACCACGCAAACGTTAATGCTCTCGTATCACCAACCTTAAGGAGGGAGATGCCAACACGAGATATTTTCATCTCTGGGTCAACGGTCGCCGGCGAAAGAACTTCATTCATCGTCTCCTGAATGGTGCAGGATGGGTCACACAACATGAGGAGAAAGAGAAGCTCGCTCATGATCACTTCTCTTCTATGCTGCATAAGGGCTAGAGGAGATCCCATGATTTCAACTGGGAGACCATGGACTTCACCCAATGCAATATGTCGTGTCTCGACGACCCCTTTACGGAGAAGGAGGTCACTGATGCCATTGCTCATCGCCCAAAGGACAAGGTGCCTGGCCCGATGGCTTCTCAGTGGCTTTTTTCAAAGCTTGCTGGGACACCATCACGGGAGATGTCATGGTTGTGATTAATAATTTTTCAGACTTGCGCGCGGAGCACTTCCACTTGGTCAATTTAGCCAACATTGTGCTTCTTCCCAAGAAAGAGGGCGCCGAGTGGATCTCAGATTTTAGGCCTATTAGCCTCATCCACGCAATCACCAAGATTGTGGCCAAGATGATGGCCTCGCGGCTTGCTCCCTTTATGCACCAGCTTGTCTCTAGATCCCAGAGCACCTTCATCAAGACGCAGAGCATCCATGACAACTTTCTTTACATTCGGAATTTGGAGTGCATGCTACACCGTTTGAAAAAGCCCTCTCTTCTCTTCAAGCTAGACATCAAGAAAGCTTTTGACTCCGTCCGCTGGGATTATCTGCTTGACCTCCTTTGCCGGCGTGGTTTTCGATGAGGTTCAGAGACATGATTGCTGCCTTGTTGAGAACATCGACCTCTAGAGTTTCTCTCAACGGGGTTCTAGGGGATCCCATCCAGCACCATATTGGTCTCCGTCAGGGTGACCCCCTCTTCCCGCTGTTGTTTGTGCTTGCCATAGACCCACCGTAGAACCTTCTGGACATAGACACACGCAAGAACCAGTTGCACCCCATGGACGACCGGGCAGCTTGCCTCCGCACCTCACTTTACGCCGATGACGCATCCATTTTTGCGGCTCCTATTCGTGAGGACATCGTGTGCTTGACCGCCATCCTGCACGGATTTGGGGAGGTTACGGGCCTCGTTACCAATTTGGAGAAGACTCTTGTGGCTCCCATTCGTTGTGCTAGCATCGATCTCGACGTGGTGCTTGACAGCTTCCCAATTAAGCGGGCCACTTTCCCCATGAAGTACCTCAGGCTGCCCCTCTCTGTGCACCAGCTCCGAAGGATTGATCTTCAACCCCTGGTTGACAAGGTGGCTGGGAAGCTTGTTCCCTGGCAAGGTGGGCACATCACGACCGCCGGTAGGGCCGCACTCGTCAAGGCGGTCCTTACGGCATAGACTACCTATCATATCACGCCCCTCATCCTTTCGGAGGGGACCCCTAATGTAGTTGAGAAATTGAGTGCGCTTTCCTCTGGGCAGGCTCCGACAAGGTCTCTGGTGGAAAATGCAAGGTTAACTGGAAGCTTGTCTGCAGACCAAAAAAATACAACGGATTGGGGATTTTGGACCTCCGAAAGTACGCCCGCGCGCTCCGACTATGGTGGCCGTGGTACTAATGGAAAGGACCTGACAGGGCCTAGGTTGGATTGGGGAAACCATGTAATAAGGTGGACATGGACCTATTTTATGCGGCTACAACCATCACTGTGGGCGACGGCAAAACCGCCAAATTTTGGCACACCCCATGGCTGCTTGGGGCCAAGCCTAGGGACATCGCTCCTCTGATCTTCAAAATCTCCAAGGGCAAGAACCTCACTGTGAGGGACGCGATGCACGACCTCCTTTGGCTCAGGAACATTAACATGGCTACCAGGCTCTCGGCCAACCACATTGTGCAATTTTGCGCTCTATGGTCTAGCATGGAACAAGTACAACTTCAAGATGGCATTGCCGACGGAATTGTTTGGAAGTTCACCGCCAACAGAAAATACTCTGTGGCGTCTGCCTACAAAGCTCAGTTTCTTGGGACGATTGACTCGATCATGGTGCCTGCAGTGTGGGGCAACTGGGCTCCCCCCAAATGCAATTTTTTTGGCTTGTCTTGTCCTCAAAAACAGAATCTGGACGACTGGCCGTCTGGAGAAGCGAGGTTGGCCAAACTGCGGCTTATGTCAGCTATGCAAATGTGAGCCGGAGTCAGCGGTGCACATGCTGTTCAAATGTAGGTTCTCCACTCGCATCTGGAACGCGGTCAAATCTTGGATAGGGGTGTCAGATATTGACACCGTTGTGTGGCGGGTGTTTCCGTCGGTCCGCGCCTGGTGGGAGGCCACGACTCTCAGGGAAGGCCATAGAGGACGTGCGATGACCACTCAGCTGATGTTGGTCGTTTGGGAGATCTGGAATGAGAGAAACGCGAGGGTCTTCAGAAACAAGTCCACCTTACCGTCGCTCATCATCGATCGCATCAAATGCGAGGCCAAGGATTGGATCTCATCTGGGGCAAAGCATTTGAGTTATATCATGCCGTGAGAGTAGGCTTCTTTTTTCCATCTGTGGAGGGGTGATGGCCCTCACTTAAGACTCTGTTAAACCTTCTTCTTTATTAATAAGATGAGGCAAAGCTTTTGCTTCCGTTTCGAAAAAACACTAGGGATTAAGTTGATTCCTTCTTGTCACCCAAAACCTGCATACCAATCCCCTCTCTTTAAAATCTCGTTTGGTTCTCCCAGACACAGGAGCAACAATGGAGATGAACAGCCGCAACGAGAGGAAGTAGCCTCGAGATGTGCCTCGCATGATCGGTTCCACGGATCAGAGGCGATTTTTTGCGCCCCGTGGATTGAAGGAGATCGACGCGGCCTGGGCTGGGAAGTTTTCCATCGCGGCAGAAAACAAACACGTCAACTGGGATCCATAGGGAACAGTTCCCCATCAGAATGAACCACGTGGATCATGCTGCAATCCCAGACAATCCATGTGGATTGTATCCCAACCAAACAAGACCTTAGGAACTTGTGCTATAATAATCCGTTGCTGATGGTTGTGGCTGAGAGATGGAAATGTTTTTTCGTTGGTTTTTGCCTTGGCTTAATAAAGTTGGGGTAGGGGAAACCCCTTTCATTAAAAAAACTCCTTCAGGTTCAAACAAGTTTTTAGATGTGCGACTGAATTTGAGAATTGGAAACACGGTAATTTCGACAAGATATTATCACGATCCCAATCCTAAATCCATGACCACTATGGGAATGAACTATTGAGAAACATAGTAGAAAACAAAAAAAATCGCTCCACAATCCCGATCCCAGGAACACTAAGAAGATTGACTAGAGGTTTAGATCGGATCGTTACCAACTTAGAGTTGCATCAGAAGAAGAGTTGACGTAGATTGTCGATGAAGTCCCTCGAACCGTTCACGAGCTATCCCTCGAATTGAAGACCGAAAGCACGACCTCTCTACGGATTACAGACCTACAAGCTTCATGATCCGGCGGTGCTTTGTCGTCCAGAGCTAATCGCCGCCTATGAATTAGAGGAAGAAAAAGAGGACCCCACAAGACTTCTTTATTATGAGGATTAGAGAGATTTAGGTCTAGCTCTAATTATATCAACTCTAAATTAGAACTAGAATAAGAGGAGGCTCCAAAAATTTGTATCTCTCAAGGGGCAAAATCCTCTAGTATATATAGGTGTAGGGGAGAGAGGCGCCACACAAGGAGGGAAGGACTCCCTCCTTGGTGCGCTGGCCTAGGAGAGGAGGAGTTCTCCCCCCTCTCCAATTCGGCCCCCTAGCTTGTCATACAAGCTAGGGGCACCCCAATTGTTATTGGGCTTTAGGGCCCAATAACTCCCCAATTGGGCACCCTTATTATATTTTCTTTAGAAAATTGATATTAAATAATTTCTAAAAGCCTCTTAATCGATATTAGAACCTTTTATCATTTATTTAACATCTTCAAAAACATTTTCGACTATATATCAATTCCTGGTATTACCAGGAAAACCCTGAAACGCTTCTGGTTTTGTTCGGAACTATTTCATGAACTTTTCCCATAACTTATACTCCACTAACACTCAACAGACTGTGATTCCCTTAAGCGTGTGACCCCGTAGGTTCAGTAAAATATAGACATGAACGAAACTCCCTTTCGTTCAATGATCATTAGCAAAGCTGTGGACATCCATATTGATCCCTATGAATATACGAATGATATTCCAGTGAACCTTTGGTTATCATATGTTATTCCCTTGCTTCATGATACTCTACAAAACCTGAGGTGAGATATATTGGTATCCTCTTGAGTCATTCTCATCCTCATTATACTGATCTTCTTGTTACCGTTTTTGTCTTCTTTCTCGTTGACATGTTTCAGCATCCTTGTAACCTAGTCACATGTGTCTCGTCAGACGATGATGGATGTGGTCACGCCGAGAGGGCCCTAAGAATATCACTCAATCGTCGGAGGAGCAACTCCCACTCTAGAGCTATCTAGCCCCTTGTCACACTTTTTGATGAACCCGAAAGTTTTCATTATGATCACAGTGTTACAGATGATGTTTGAGCAACCCCAAAGTCCATCGTTTGGTACAAAGTGACTACAATACTCTCATGGTCTAAGAAACTAAAGCATACGTTAGCTCTCCATGTTGTATCAATAGACTTGTGATGATTACATCTCAAAGTATAACAAACAAGTTGGGTTAATTTAATATGATCATTCTTCTAACATCATACTCTCAATGTTATTTTGGGATTATTGTTACACTTAACAAAATGTCAAGATCCGAAAAACATTATCAATATACATCAGTTGAGCTAGTCCCGGAGGCAAGAGTAGGAATCAAGTTTTACTGTTTATCATTCCACACATGCTTAAGAGTTTTCCTCCGAATCACATGTTCTAGAATCATATCAGTTGTATCATCAAATATAAACTCTTAATTATAAATGTGAAAATAAATATTACAATATTACTACCTCTAGGGCATATTTCCAACATGAACCCATCCATTATCATAGCCAATCAAAGAACACCAAGAAACATAAAAAGCAAATACATAACTCAAAATGGAAAAATAGCAAGAATATCTGCGTAAAATCAAACGGCTATAGAGTTGATTCAGATTTAATTAATTCTAAAATTCTTTGAGAATTAACAAATCCATAGTCATTTTCGGTATTCACCGTAGCGTGAATACATAATTTCTCGGACCAAATGGATCTGACAAAATGCCCGACTTGCTTTGATGAAGCATTCCACAATGCAAAATTTTACATACTTTTGTTTTAAATTGTAGTTCTGTGTTATGCCCAAAGCTTTTTAAACAATAAAAAAATCAAACTTTGGCTAAACCTCCATCATCATGACTGATCTTCTCTTTTAGGTTCCTTCAAGGGGATTCAACAACTATTGTTGCGAACAAGGCAAAAGGACCTATTTTGGATTCATTGTCATCTATCTTCTTCTCATGGTTCTCTATTTTGTTTAAATAATTGTTTCAATCTGTTGCTAAATTCGACAGCTAAAATCACTGTAATTTATATGGTTTTGTTCATAATCCCAATCCTAAACCCAGGTCCATTGGGTTGAGCAATTTTGGGAATAAAATTCTCCATCCATCATTGATTATGATCCAAGCAAGCCATGCAGACGGCAACAAAATAAGTCTACCCGTGTAGGGATTTAGACAATGTGGTTGTTCGTCTTGGTTCTCTGGCTCTAGCTCCGACCAGTGATGCTTGGCCAGCCTCGACCTTGTCAGGGAGAGTGTGAGATTTGTATTTCCCACCTTCGTCTGATCATACTTGTACTACTAGGGAAAACCTTATACGCAGAATCTTAGCAGCAGCGTGGTTTAAAAACAAATACTACTGCTAATTAGCAGTAGCGAGCTCCAGGAAACCGCGTTACTAACATCCCGATAGCAGTAGCGCTCTAGGTGAAACAAGCGCTACTACTATAATTGCCACGACATTGCCTCTAGGCTAGATATAGTAGTAGCGCCCTTGTCTTGGACGCGCTACTGCTAAAGTACTCAGTAGCAGCATTTTTCTTCAAAACTCGCTGCTGCTAAGTATCACCGCAAATAACTAAGTTTAGTCCCATACTGCTAAGCGAACAAGGTGTTTACCACCTTAAATATGTTACTTCTCAAACTATCTTGAGCACTTGGTCTTCATTGAACTATATGTGTAGGATTTGTGGCTGCAATATGAATCTTCGCCTGTGCCTATACAGGTACGGTGAAGATTCATGTTGACTATTTAGATTCTACACAAAAAGATCAATGATGACCAATGTATATTTTTGATGTTTTTACATGCTTAGACTTATAGCGTTTTTCCAGGACAAAGCGCTACTGATATTGGGATGAACAAAAGAAATAATTGCTTCCTTTAGAAGTAGCGTTTTTTCTAAAACGTGCTATAGCTAAATTAGCTATAGCGCGTTTCCTTAAGAGTGCTACTGCTAGTTTGACTTAACCACCCGCAGGCTCAAAATTTTGCTAAGTCCTCCTTTCCCTCCTGTTCCCCTACTCCTCTGTCGCCGCCACCCGAGCCCGAGCCTGCCCTCACCGCCGTTGCCCGAGGCCGCCCTCAACCTCACCGCCGCCGCCCGCCGCCGCTCTCGACCTCACCGTTGCCGCCCTCGACCTCACCGCCGCCGCCTGATCCCGCCCAGGACCTCCGCCTCCCGATCCCGAGCCCGCCCTCGCCGCCCCTACCTCCGTCGCCGAGCACCTCCCCGCCACCGTCTCTCCCCTCTCTGTAAGCCCCCACCCCTCTCTCTCTGCTTAGTTAGTAGATGTTTTCTAGTAGTAGTAGATGTTAATTTAGGGTTCATAAATAATGATTTTTAGTAGTAGTAGGTGTTAATTAGTAGTAGTGATGGTACTAGTTAACTAGGTGATGGTTAATAGTAGATGTTTTTTTACTATTGTATAATGTAGTTTTTTACTGTTTTTAGTAAGTGTTTAAAATAATTAGTAAGTAAATTAATAAACTAGTTGAACTAGTTTAGTAAGTAAATTAATAAACTAGTTGAACTAATAGAACTAATGTATTTTTAGTAAGAAAATTAATATAACTAGTTGAACTAGTTTATTTTTAGTTTATTTCTATTTATAGTAAGTTTATATTTAGTAAGAACTATTTGAATTAATAGAACTAGTTGAACATGTCACATTTGTTGTTATTTTTTTAGTTTAAGCAATTATTCCCGCATCGATGTCGTTCGCTAGGGTTTTATTTATAGGGTTTTTGTTTTTGCAGAAATCAAGGAACCCCTCCATCATCCCCGTCACCGACCCCCTCCGACCTCGAGGTGAGACCAGCCAAATATCCATGTCAATATGAGTCATATAAGATATGATGTAGATAAAAACATGTATATCTTGTGTTGCTCAAATAGGATATGTGGTTGCCCAAGTAGCCGGTCATGTTCAGGTTACACCTCTGAGTGGCCTATGTTTTGCCGGACTGTTGATTAATTTATGTTCCGGCAAATTTCAGACGCTCAATATGTCCTATTTTAGCAAAAGGTCATGCCGGAATTTTTCGTGAATTTTGGCATGACTTGTGCTAGAATATGTAGGAAATATCGAGTGGCCTGGATTTTCTAGAAAAATAATTAAACGACATTTCGGGTTGACATTAAGTCTGCCGAGGCTCCAACACCGAAGGTCAAAAAATCTGTGAGTGAGTCTATCCACCATATATGAGAGAGGACGAAGAATCCCGACTGTTGTCGTGGGGGTCGTTTCTCCTTCTTTTCCTTGTGCTAGAGCTTTGTTATGCACTAGGGAAAGAAGTAGTAACGACCATCACCGACGGTCGCAAATGTCAGAGAGGAATCAGTGAGGGAGAGTCTCCACCATATAGACTCGGCAGACCGATAATCAACCCGTGATGAATAATAATGATCTAATTTAATTTTTATAGTACATATATTTAAATGTACAAGTTTAATATTTGAATTATGAACATAGGAAATATCGTACTCGGACGACGAAAGTCTCTCGGGGGAGTGCGACTGGTGCCACGACGATCGGGGTTTCTGCGACAGGCCTCACCTGGACGAAGGTCAGCGCTTTAGCATTAAGCTCGAGGAGGCCTTCGATTGTGATACTGTAAGCTACGACGCAAAGTGTTTTTTTCGTAATTAAGCTCGACTTCTACTACTTCAACATGTAATTTTTGTCTTTTACAATTCGACTAGCTTATCCCATGCCATGCAAGACGCTATGTCTTGGAGAGGATGGTTTTTGAAGATCATGAGAGGAATGAAACAAAGAAAATTAACCTAAGGATCCATCATGGTATGGATTTTGAGGTAAATCTATACAATTTTGAGAGCGTATTCCATTTTGGTTGCCCGAGTTGGGAAGCACTTTGCAAGATGTATGATTTTCAAGAGGGTATGTTTGTCACCATGGATCTTGGTGATCCTGACATCGACCAAGACAATTTGGACATTTGGGTCCTTGTTGATACGCTTCCAATTCTACCGCTATGTGAGTTTCCCAAACTTCAAAATAGTTGACAGCTTACTTCCATTGACAGTTTATTTTCATTGTTCAAACAATGTGCGGAACATGGTAGACAGAACCTACTACACCCATGGCTCTGAGTTAACTTATCAAGAGAAAAATCATCTGGTCGCATTTTGTACTGATCTTGAGAATTACAATATCTATAATAAAACTCCTCCACATTATGGTCAATACGTGCCACTAGTGCACGTGTTGAACTACGGTAACATCCATGGAGATGCCATGGTAAGATTTTGTACTATTACGACATCCGTGCATCTTTTGCATAAATTCGTTTAAAACTTAACTAGATTGCTAACTACGAAGTTATTACTATGTTTTTCAACAGGAAATCTTGGATGATTGTGTGCCCCATCTTATGTATCAGAAAGGTCGCCTTAATGTTTTGAACATACAGCCAGGTCGTCCTACGAATCTCACCTGTCCATATCAGATTTCTAAAAGAGGTGGAGACATGAAAATCACACAATGAAAAAAATGTATGGATAGTCGTAAGGAGGTACTTGGAAGCAACATTGTGTGAAAGACAAGAATTGGAGACAGGATAATCTCCATTCTCCATAATGGAGAGTCAGGGGTTGTCTTGTTTTATGCTATTTTACCTAAGAGAATATAGTAGATTCTAAGAGAATGTAGTAGGTCCTATGAGGTACAATATTTATTATGTGGTACAATGTGTTAGAGTTGATGATGAGGAGTAGTTGTGATTATGACTAGTGACCAACTTGCTATGTGATGTCTCATTGATGAAAACGATGAACATGAGGAGGTGTTATATGATAATGATGTATTATGATGATAAGTTGTTAATGATATGATGATGATGACGATGATATTTATTATATCATTGGGTGAAAGAACCGCGGATTAGTTTCAAGTGGATGTCCATCCACTTGAAACTAGTCCATGGTTCTTTCACCGAGTGATGTAATAACTCATTATGATGGAAAAATAATCTCTAAATTGCTGCTGTATGAAAACTTGTATAAAGGTGTATGAATAAAACATGAAATAAAAAAGAAATAAAATACGAAATAATAGTAGTAGCGCGTGCTGGGAGAAGCGCTACTAGTAATTACCAGTAGCGCTGTTTGGAGAAAACGCTACTACTAAGTCGATATAGCAGTAGCGTGGGTTAACCCACGCTACTGCTAACCTTTAGCTATAGCTCCGTACCAGTAGCGCTCCAGCCCGCGCTACTGATAGGCCTAAAACCCGCGCTGCTGCTAGGCTTTTACCTAGTAGTGTTGGGACGTTCTACATGCCCTCTTCAGTGTTTCCTTCTCTGGCGCGACGATCTATTATGCAGACACGACCACGAGCATCTTTTGGTCTACATCGGTGACTTCTTGTCTGCTGATTTTCTACAAGCTCGAGTGAAATGTGGCATTAGCCCAGGAACTCAAAGTGATTGCACACTTTAGGACAAATAGTCATAAGTTAATCAATTTACTCCATAATCTTGTACAAGAAATCACATTTAGGCAAAAAACAACTCGGGACATAAAAAGTGCACATGCGGCTGCCACATCCTCACAGCCTGGACCGTGGGCTCTAGGCTTAAGTTCAGCATTTTTTCCAAAAACAACTCGGGATGAAAAAAGTGCACGCATGGCTGCCACATCCTTACAGCCTAGCTTGCTGTCAACGTTGCTCAGAAAATAGACCAAGTTGTCGTCGCCACCATCAACATTGACGCCGTCCTACGGCTTCTCATCCGTAGGTGAGGCTAACAAGATGCTCGTCCCAGGGTGGCAATGGTGAGTGTGCCCAGCGGCAGAGCACGAGCGCTCTCGCGGGGGCCATCGACATGGGGCTCATGGAACCACTACACCACGTCTAGGTGCACTTGGCGGCGGTGTATGAAGGCTGATGATTCTGCCGCCTCGCTCCATCGATGGCCCCCCAAATCATTTTTGGCCTAAATGTGATCACTTATATGAGATTGGTTCTTCAATCTCGGTTGGGACCAACCCGCCTGGCCAACCTCTTGCCTTCTGCCAGAGATCAGGGGGTCTCACTTTTGGCAATTTTTAATCCTCTACTTCCCGTTCTTCGCATTGGTTCTTCGGTCTCAGTTGGGACCAAAGTGTCGACCCTATTCCGGCTGGATCGGTGGGTGGGGACTCACCTCCTGGGCATGCGTTTCCCGGAGTTGTTCTCCATTTGTGTTGAACCCCGCATGTTTGAGGTTGATCTTCTTGACCTGGGGAACATCGCCTTCCGGCGCGCCTTTGGCCCCAGGGAACAGGCGGCTAGGGAAGAACTACTAGAGTGTTTGGCTCTCCAGACCCCAACCATGTGGCCCGACCAAGTATCCTGGCACCTTAAGCGCTCTGACTGCTTCTCAACGAGATCACTTTACAAGGCCATCGCTCTCCCCAGGGCCGGAACCCTTGACCCTGCTATGGCACGTGCGGCTTCCGTTAAAGATGAGGATATTTCTTTGGCAATGAATCCGATGTAGAGTTCCTTAAGGTGTGGAGGCCCTCAAGAGAAATGGCATTGGAAATGCTTTTTTCTTGCTTTGTGAGATGGAAGAGGACTCGAATCATATCTTCTTCTACTGCGTTGCCACTCAATTCCTCTAGAGCTGTTTCAGGGAAGTTGTGGGTGGTAGTTGGTGCCAATCAAATTTCCCGAACCTCTGTAAGGAATTGCATGCCTCACCGGTGGGGTCCCGCCACACTAGATGGCTAGGCGTTGGGGTTCTTGCTTGGACTTTGTGGACGATCCGTAACAAGCTAGTTATCAAGCGGTCTCATCTTCGCCGGCCGAGTGATGCCATAAACAAAATGTGTGGTTTCTTGTAGCTAGGAAGGCTGAGGGAGTCTTGGACTAAGGGGTCCTCGGGTGTCTGGGCTGTGTGATATGGGCCGGACTAATGGGCCGTGAAGATACAAGGTAGAAGACATTTCCCCGTGTCTAGGTAGGACTATCCTATGCGTGGATGGCAAGATTGGCATCCGCATGTGTAATTTCCTTCTTCTGCAAGCCGACTCTGTACAACCCTAGGCCCCTCCAGTGTCTATATAAACCAAAGGGTTTAGTCTGTAGAGGCTATAAGAATTGACATAGGCTAGACAACTAGGGTTTAGCCATTATGATCTCGAGGTAGATCGACTCTTGTAACCCATATGCTCATCAAAGACAATCAAGCAGGAAGTAGGGTTTTACCTCCATTAAGAGGGCCCGAACCTGGGTAAACATTGTGTCCCCTTTGTTTCCTATTACCTTTGATCCTCAGACACACAGTTCGGGACCCCCTACCTGAGATCGGCCAGTTTTGACACCAACATTGGTGCTTTCACTAAGAGTTCCATTATGTCGTCGGCAGAAGGTTCAATGGCTCGTTCGATCATCAACAACGATGTTGTTTCTGGGGAAACTTCCCTCCCTGGACAACTTTTTGTGTTTGGCGGCTTTGTTCTGCGTGCCAATTCAGTTGGTCACCTTGAACAGATCGATAGCTACGCCCCTGGTCATCAGATCAGATTCGGGAGCCTAAATTACATCGCTGATATCCGAGGAGACTTGATCTTCGAAGGGTTCATGGCCTCAACCACTATTCCTCATCTCCAAGAAGGAAACCCATCGGATCCATCATCAGGCACCGCTCAAAGACCAATTATCATCCCTGCCCTGGTCATAGATCTAGAGCAGACCACCTCATCCGAAGATGGGAGTTTGAAACTCACTGGACTCTCTCCTTGTAAGTGCATCTAGTGCCACCCATAGTTGGTTTTGGAGTATTGACGACAAACCTAGTTGAGGGACTAATGTGTTTGTGAGAATTGCAGGATAACACAGGTAGGAGTCCCTCATTGATTCGGTTTTCCTACCAGAGATGACCCCTAAAAATGTATGAAGACATTGAAGTCAGAGGTGGTATGTGAAGACATTCACATTGAAGACTATGATAAGAGAAGACATCACGTGAAGACTATGGAGCGCGAAGACTTAGCAGTTTCGTCCTTATGTGTTTTTCTTTGTTGAGTCATAGGAACCACTGTACTGTTAAGTGGGGTCCAAGAGAACCAGTCAGAATGATTGAAGTGATGCTTAACCAAAAATCCTATGTCTTCGAGTGAAGACTATGAGAGCAAATCTTGTCCAGAGTTGGATAAGTCAGCTTTGCTTGTAGTCCAAGTAAAGTTGCCGTGTGTGTTTGAAATCTGACCGTTGGAACATGTGTCAGGTCCTTAGTGACCAAGGGTCATTTCAGACAAACCAGGTCGGGTTGCCCAGTGGCTATAAATAGCCCACCCCCTACAACCATAAACAGTTGGCTGCTCAGAGTTAGACTACGACTTTTGTCGTTTGAGAGCAACCCACCTCGAAGCCTTTGAGAGAGAATTCCTTGCGAGGATAAATCCCTAAACACCCAGAGCCAAAGAGTGTTAGGCATCACTTAAGTCTTCCTGTCTGTGTGATCTGAAGACTTATTACACTTGAGGACTGTGAATCCTCCAGCCGGTTAGGCGTCGCGTTCTGAGCATCCAAGAGTCATTGTGGATCGCCGGTGAAGGAAGTCTGTGAAGGTTTGGAAGTCTACCTTGAAGACTTACCAGAGTGATTGGGCGAGGTCTGTGTGACCTTAGCTCAAGGGGAATACGGTGAGGACTGAGTGTCCTAAGCTGCGTGTTCAGGACTAGGTGTCCGGGACTATGTGTCCTCAGGTTTAAATACCTATCCGCCCTAACCAGACGTACAACTGTCACCGCAGTTGGAACTGGTCTATCAAACCTTTGTCTTCATCAAGCTCACTGGTTCTATCCTTCCCATCTCTTTATTTACAGTTAGCCCTTGTGAAGTCAGTGCCTATTTGCATTATCCATTTGTCTTCACTGTGTGACTGTTTGTTCAGATTGGTTTCATATTATCTTCCATCCTGATCCATACTGCCTAGCTGCTGTTAGTCTTTGTGCCTCCACCTCATTGAATACTTGACTATGGCTTGTCTAGGGTAGTCTACCTTCCGCTGCATGGTTATAGGTTCATTTCTATCGTTTGTCTTCAAAACTCCCATGTATTGAAGACTTTCATAAAAATCTCCTATTCACCCCCCTCTAGTCGATATAACGCACTTTCAATTGGTATCAGAGCGAGGTACTCCCTTGTTCTATGTGACTTTGGTTTAAACGCTTGGAGTTTTAGTTATGTCGACCACAGGAATGAAGACTGTGTCATGCCCCATCTTTGACGGTCACGAGTATCCCAAGTGGAAGGCCATGATGAAGAAGCGCCTCATGGCGACGAACAGCGAGCTGTGGACCGTCACTGAGATTGGTCTGACCGATCTGTGCAAGATGGCGGAAGCTGATGACATTCGCAAGTACACTCTTCTCAACCTCACGGCGAAGGACGTCATCTGCTCCTGTCTGTCTCAAAATCAGTTTAGGAATATCATGCATCTCAATCATGCGAAGCTTATCTGGGACCGTCTCTCTGAGATCTATGAAGTTCATCGAACTCGTCATGATCCTTGGTTTGAGGACTTTAAAGAATCTCTCAAAGCGATGACATTCGAACCAGAATCATCATCTTCTGCATCATGCCTTATGTCAAAAGATGCTAAGGTAATTGAATGCTATCTATCTGAATCCAGTGATGATGAATCTGGTGATGAATTTGGACCCAGCTATGCAAAACATGCTTCCCTTGCCACTAAACAACAGAAAGCTATGGAACATATTCAAAAACTGTTAGACAAAAGCGATGACCTGTTGGACGCTGAAATGACTTGATCTCAGTCCTTAATTGAAGACATAAAAAATCTTCATGTTAAGTATGAGGAACTTGAAAGTCGTCATGAAACGCTCTCAACAACTCATGAAAAGCTTTCCTATGATTATCTTCAAAGGAAGCAAGAACTCGAGAAATTGAGAGCGGCTCATGAAGATCTTCAAAAGGAAAACGAGTCACTTCGCGCTGAACAGATCAGTCCCGCTCAGGAAGGATTTGAACCACCATGTCTTAAATGCCTTGAGCGTGATAACGCTACTTCTGTTGCTGAATGTTCTACTGCTGCTACTATTGCAATATCTTCAACTGTTGATGTGGTAACTAACCCCTTTGCTGAGGATACCACTGCTATTGCTGATGAGAATTCTAGGTTGAAGACATTGCTTGAAACAGGGATGTACAAAAGTCTCAAAGGGCATCAGACACTATGTGATGTCCTCAAAAGGCAGATCCTGAACTGAAACCCTAGGAAAGAGGGTGTTGGGTTCGAAAGGAAAATGAATGCTGATGGCTCTTACTGGAAACCTGAGCAGTACCCCAAAACCACATGGGTTGCTGCAAAGGAACCTTCAGCGGATCCATCCACCCTATCTGGCTTCACTTGTGCTAATCCCATTGTTATTGATGAATCCTTTGATGCAAACTATAAACTATTTAAGAATTAGAATGGTGAAGTGTTTGCCAGGTATATTGGTAGTAACTACAGGAATGGGCCGCCTATGAAGAAAGTCTGGGTGCCGAAAAGGTGTTTGGAGAATCTTCCTGTGAATGTCGTCATGACACCACAAGTGAAGAAGACAAACCCCAGACCACAGGCTTCATATGGTCCGAAGGCTTCATACAGACAGAGGACTCACCTGAGTCGCACTAACGCAAATGTTTTGCAGGGAAACCTTACTCAGGCCTATGAATATGAGCGCGTTTCATCAAACCGCCATGTTCATAAGACCAAAAACTATTCTGCTTATCCTTATGAGTACTATTGTCCACCTGCAAGACTTTTTGCTAGGGCTCCAAAGCCAAAGTTCTCAGATGCTGCACTTAGACTCATTGCTTTGAAGCCACCCTTGAAGATGTGGGTGGCTAAGAAAGCTTAACTCTCTTTTGCAGGGAAAGGTCTCCAGCCGAAAACAAAAATCGTCTGAAGCCATTGCTAGGGACCTTAAACATCTTGTAGGGCGCAAGATCAAATGCCCAAATGGTCTTATTATGTATTTTGTTCCTGAGTCGCTTGCCACTTGCCCTATCAGTCCTAACCTCGATCTAAGCTTTCATAATCCACTTGCTCGTCAAATGTTTATGCTTCACAATTCTCTTTGTGAAGCCTATCCCCCTAACTGCATTGTAGGGTACGACACCAGCTGCTTTAGAATGGATTATTGATAGTGGGTGTACTAATCACATGACTGGCAAGCGAAGCCTTCTCATGGACTCAACCTTACGTCCATCTGACAAAAGTCACATCACATTTGCTGACACTGGTAAAAGCAGGGTATTGGGTCTAGGTAGAGTTGCAATCTCAAAGGATCAACACATGGATAAAGTCATGCTTGTTGAATCCCTTGGTTTCAACTTAATGTCTATCTCAATGCTTTGTGATTTAAACATGATTGTGATGTTTGGAAAATATCGTTGCCTTGTTCTAATGGAATCTGACAAGTCTCTAGTGTTTGAAGGGTATCAGAAAGATGGTTTGTACATGGTAGATTTCTCAGCAGGACCACAGCTTGCCGTATGTCTTCTAGCAAAAGCTTCAGAATGTTGGCTCTGGCATCGGAGGCTAGGGCAAGCTGGCATGAGGAACCTCCACACCCTTACAAGGAAGAAGCATGTCATAGGCATCGAGGGCGTCAAGTTCAAGAAGGATCACTTATGCGGTGCCTGTGAAGCAGGAAAGATGACGAGGGCCAAGCATCCCTCGAAGACAATCATGACAACGACTCAACCCTTCGAACTGCTCCACATGGACCTTTTTGGTCCCACTCATTACTCAACTCTTACTACTACTGCTTGTCTCTATGGCTTTGTCATTGTTGATGATTATTCAAGATATACTTGGGTGCATATAATCCTCTACAAGACTGAAGTGCAGGATGTCTTCAGACGCTTCGCCAATCGAGCCATGAACAACTATGGCATCAAGATCAAGCACATCAGAAGTGACAATGGCACTGAATTCAAGAACACTGGTCTAGACACTTATCTTGATACTTTGGGCATTACACATGAATTCTCAGCTCCGTACACACCGCAGCAGAATGGTGTCATGGAATGCAAGAACAGAACACTTATTGAGATGGCCCGGACGATGCTTGATGAATACAATACTCCAAGAAAGTTCTGTCCTGAAGCCATTGATACTGCATGCCATATCATCAACCGTGTTTATCTTCACAAGCTTCTCAACAAGACATCCTATGAGCTCCTTACTGGCAAGAAGCCAAATGTCAGTTACTTCAGAGTATTTGGTGCCAGGTGCTGGATCAAGGATCCACATCACACTTCAAAATTTGCACCAAAAGCACATGAAGGTTTTATGCTTGGATATGGAAAGGATTCGCACTCCTACAGAGTCTTCAACCTTTTTCACTATAAAGTGGTTGAAACAGTGGATGTGCGGTTCGATGAGACTAACGGCTCGCAAAGAGAGCACCTGCCAAATGTGCTAGATGAAGTTCCATCCAGTGAATCAATAAAACTTATGGGAACTGGAGAAATCATACCTTCTGAAGCTCAGCCTGAAGAGGAACTTATCATCTCCGCACCTGATCAACCTGAAGACAATGCTCAGCCTGAAAACAATCCTTCTAACAATGACAATGATCAGCAAGAGCAAAATCTTCTTCTTGTACATCCTCGTGTTGCAAATGAAGTACAAATTGAGAGAATAATTGATAGCATCAATGCACCAGGTCCACTCACTCGTTCGAGGGCAACACAGCACGCAAACTTCTGTGGGCACTTCGCATTCGTCTCAATATCTGAACCCAAGAAAGTTGAAGAAGCCTTCATGGAACCTGAATGGATTCAAGCTATGCAAGAAGAGCTTCAACAGTTTGAGCTGAATAATGTATGAGAACTGGTTAAGCGTCCTGATCCTCGCAAGCACAATATAATAGGCACCAAATGGATATATCGCAACAAGCAAGATGAGCATGGTCAAGTTGTCAGAAACAAAGCTCGTCTCGTTGCTCAAGGGTACACTCAAGTTGAAGGGATTGACTTCGATGAAACATTTGCTCCTGTGGCTAGACTTGAAGCCATACGCATACTGCTGGCCTATGCAAATCATCATAATATTCTTCTGTATCAAATGGATGTGAAGAGCGCTTTTCTCAATGGCAAGATTGAAGAAGAAGTGTAAGTTGCACAACTGCCTGGCATTGAAGATCCAAAACATCCTGACATGGTGTACAAGCTCAACAAGGCACTGTATGGCCTCAAATAAGCCCCTCGGGCTTGGTATGACACACTCAAAGATTTCCTGAAGAGCAAAGGCTTCAAACCTGGTTCCCTCGACCCCACTCTCTTCACGAAGACATATGATGGTGAACTGTTTGTGTGCCAAATATATGTGGATGACATTATCTTCGGCTACACCAATCAGAAATACAGTGAAGAGTTTGGATATATGATGCAAGAGCAATATTAGATGTCCATGATGGGTGAGCTGAAGTTCTTCCTTGGTCTTCAAATACGTCAGCAACGCAACGACATCTTCATATCTCAAGAGAAGTACCTCAAAGATTGCCTGAAGAAATTTGGAATGCAAGACTGCAAAGGCTTCACGACGCCAATGCCAGCCAAACATCATCTGGGTCCCGACGACAATGGTAAAGATATCGATCAAAAGGTATACCGCTCCATGATTGGTTCTTTACTTTATCTATGTGCATCTAGGCCAGATATTATGCTTAGTGTTTGCATGTGTGCTCGATTCCAAGTGGCACCAAAGGAATCTCATCACTTAGCTGTGAAGTGAATTCTTCGATATTTGGCTTACACCCCGACATTAGGATTATGGTATCCAAAGGGCTCAGAGTTTGATCTGGTTGGATTCTCAGATGCTGATTATGCTGGTGACAAGGTGGATCGCAAGTCTACATCGGGCACATGTCATTTTCTAGGACGATCACTTGTATGTTGGTCTTCAAAGAAGCAAAACTGTGTATCTCTCTCCACTGCTGAATCTGAATACATTGCTACTGGATCTTGTTGCGCTCAGCTTCTACGGATGAAGCAAACACTCAAAGACTATGGCATTCATCTGAAGCAAGTGCCACTCTACTGCGACAACGAAAGAGCCATCAAGATTACCAGAAAACCCAGTTCAGCACTCGAAGACAAAGCACATTGAAATTCGTCATCACTTTCTCAGAGATCATGTTGTGAAGGAAGATATCGATATCATACACGTCAACACTGAAGAGCAATTGGCAGATATCTTCACCAAGCCCTTGGATGAGAAGAGGTTTTGCAAGTTACGGTGTGAGCTAAATATCTTGGAATCCTCAAATGTCATGTGATCAGGCACACATCCTAACACTTATGCATATTGATGACTTAGATGTGCAACACACGAAGTAAAGTATATCTTCAATAAATGAAGACTTACATTCTAAGTGTGAATACATTAATGTGGAATTTGACTTCGGAGCGCCATGATAATTGTGCGCCGTGTCTGGGTCTAATACTTCCTATACGGTGGGTAAGGCCACCACCAATTTTTTGTTTGAAGTGTTTCACTCATGGCGTTACGTTTGGTATGTCTTCACATTTGGTTTGGCTTCAATCTCAACTTGTCTTCATGATTATCTTCACTATGTTGATCTGGTTGTCTTTCTCACATATATATATATACTAGTGTTTTGTCCTCTACAGCATTCACTTATAGCTATGTCTTCTTGTTGAATCTTTTGAACTAAGTGAATGTGATCGGACCCTAACCTCTCTATGCTCTCTATGTCAAACTCTATCTCTCCAAATCATATGCATTCTATTGAAACTATCGAATATCTTCTCTGCGTCCTTGTCAGCAGAAGATACAGAGACAAACATTAAGTCTGTTTTCAATGCTAAGTCCTTTCACCTAAAACCCGGAGAAGTGGGAACGACCACCCGACAATCCAGGCGTGCGTGGGAACGTGGAACAACCTCCGATATGTTGCATGATAGCCACGTGCACTTCAGATGTGAATCACCAGGGGCACCTATGTAATAACACTGTGCCGTCCCTGTCCCTATAAATACACGCCTCACCACAGTCATTATCCTTTCTTCCACTCTCGCACAAACCCTAACGCCACAGCTAGCCCGCAATGACGCCGGCGACGAAGCGCTTAGCTGCCGCGACCTCACCGACGCCGTCTTCACGCCGGCCGCGGACATCGTCTTCTCCGCCGTCGCCGTAGGTGTCCTCCGTCGCCAAGTTAGGGCACGGATGATCGAACTGCTCGGCCTCCTCTCCCACTCAGTCTAGCAGTTCTTCGTGTGGTAAATAAAACTTCCTTTTTACGGCCCCTTTGATCCTATAGATTCATCACTTTCTACCACAAGCAGTTTCTGTTCACACAAGTTGGATCTATTTCATACTGCATCTCATAATATGCCTAGTATGTTCACTTATGCTTCACAAAGTAGTTAGATTCCTCACTTGTACTTATTCGTGGATTCGTACAAATCTGGAACCAACTCTCTATCTATGAGTGAATGTCTTCGCACTATGAGGTCAATGTGTTCTAAACTGATTTATCTTCAAAATCTTCTGAGAATGCATATGACCTCTTCCCCTTCCCTCGCACCTTAATGCTGTCACAGGTACATGTCCGTGGGAGAATCCCTTGGTTCTCACAGTCGCAGAATTCTTACAGCATCATATAAATTCTCCCGAAGCCAGTTCCTGTTTGACCCACAGGCGGAAGCCTTTGAAACCTTTGAACGTGTTGAAACCATTCAGTTTGAAGTTCATGGCTACAGAGAAATCTACAAGGAAGGGAGGCAGACAGCGCCGTGGAAACACTGCTAAGGACCTGCCACCAGATCTCTATGAGCTATACAAGTCAGATCCAGAAGAAACTATGGAGAACGCAAGAACCGAATCCAATGGATTCGAAGACATTGGGCAGAGGAATGGTTCAAGTACAGATTCGTCACCGACGAATATGCTAAGAAGAGTGCCATCAAGGGCCCATGGGGAGATATCATATACAAAGGTCTTCAGCCTAAATCATGGTCCGAAGCTATTGCTCAAGGCTTTTACCCCTGCATGCTTCATGGACCTCAGCTTGCTAATGCCGACCCATCCTCTCTGTTATGGTGTCGCGAAGACAATCTCTTCAAGCGCAACTATCAGTTTGCACAGAACTCTGCCAAGGAAAATAAGAAGTCATTGGGATTAGACTTCAACCCAGGCCCCTCTACGCCACATGCTGATGGCACATGAGAAGCTGAACCCAATCTGGTTGGGCCCTTCTACAACCTAGAAGGTCTCATCACTCATATTATGGTTCAAGGGGCAGTCGTGGATCAACCTGCAGATGATGCTGAATCTGACGAAGCACCTGCACCACCGAAGCCAACGAAGCTAAAGAAGCCTAAAGTTTCAAAGTCTGCCTCAGCACCAAAAATCTTACGGGCGAAGCCACTGGCTATTGCACCTCCTGAAGACAGTGTGCAGTCTGAAGATCTATCACGTATCTCCAAGAAGACTGAGATGAGAAAGAATACTGATCAGGCACTGACTGCTGCTGCTATTCTGCGCAATGACTCCATTGATCTGTCCAGCGATGAAGATCTTGTAGATGACGCTCTTGAGCAACTGATCAAGAGCAAGGAAGAAGCAGAGATCTTCAATGATTTGCCTCTCTTTGATGTGACAATCCTCCATAACTTCATTGATGAGTGGTTTGACACGCCCAACCTCAGCTTTGAAGATCTGCAACTTCCAATTGGCCTCAGTGTTGCCTTCAATGGCGCTATTGCTTCTGAGCTAGCTCTAGCTCAGCGCATAGTTGAACTGAAGCACAAAATTGACTATGGGAAAGCTCAGTTCAAGAAGCACATGGCAAAGCTCAGCGTGCAAGATGTCAAAAACTTCAAGATCATGCTGCACGAGCTCAAAGAAGCCTTTCTCAAGAAGCTTGAAGAAGCTAAAGGTTCTCGTGAGCGCATGAAGAGCCTAGCTGACAAGTGTGTGCAAGCCTATAATGAGGCTGAGAAGCGCAAGGCTCTTGGTCGTCCTGGCATCGACCCCAGAATGGCTGCAAAGAAGAAGAAGCCCTCAACTGACCAATCTGCACCCTCACGGTAGGAAGAACCTCGCATAGTCTTCCCAAGCAGCATAACTGGCTCGAAGCCAAAGGTTAGGTCAACCGCTTCAGAACTGAAGAAGACGAGGACTGCCGAGGCTGAAGCCAGAAAGAGAAAAAATCCTGATGCTTCTGATGTCGCTCCCTCCAAGAAGAAGCACAGAACCAAGAAAGATCGGGATGCTCCCACAGAGCCCCTTGTTGTAGAACCCATCTCTGTTGCTCGCCCTGATTCCTCGCATCAAGAACGACGGATAGTAGTTCATGAGCCTGCTTCCACAGAGGCTCCTGAAGCTGAAGACATTCCAGCAGTTGACCTCACTGCTGCTGAAGACATTGGTCACCATGACAATGTTGAAGATGATGAAGTCCTTCCTCAGATCGAGCACCAACTGGTATCATCGCCCGTGCTTACGCACAACAAACTCATCAGCATTGGTCGTCCTCTGACGCCAACTGCTCAGGATGCATCATGGGCTGATCACCCACAGAGACAAGACACTCCAAGCTCTCCCCAAGCAACCCCATCAGTGCAAGAAGAGGATGACGTTGAGGCCCAGCCAACTCCATCTTCACAGGCGTCGCCAGTGTTACGCAGGCTTCGCAAAGGACTAAGGCCCCAAGTCCCTCTTTCGAGCGTTTCAAAAGGAGAAGTGCACCACCAATTTGTTGCACGTCAAGTGTTTCCAGATGCCACTCCTACTGTGACTGTCTCTGAATCCGAAGCCAAAATGGCTGAAGATGTTCCGGCTGCATCAGCCGATGAAGAAGAAGCCCCAAGAATTGCTCCACCCCGTCTCACCAAGATGTTGTTCTCGAGGAGAACGTGACCGACCCTCCAGCTTCTGAAGTGGAGGTTGAGAATCCTAAGGCTGCCACCACTAACACCACTGAAGCCAATGACGTGGGCATGGCTGAAGACACTGTGGAGCCTGCACCTAACACTGTGCCAGAGGCCAATGAAGCCAATGATGCACCTGCAACAGATGTGTAGCCTGACGCCTCTGTTGATGCCACTGCTCCTGTTCCGCCACCAAGGCCACACACTATAGAGCAAGCATTCAACTATGGCCAACTTATCACTGTCAAATGGCCTTTTCTGACTCCTCCGCCTGCTGCTGGTCCTCAGTTTGACTATCACGTTGAGCACATGCCTCAAGTTCAGAAGCCAATGCCAAGGTTGCCCAGGTTTCCAGGTATTGCATCTGCACCCGGATCTTTTAATATCAATGGCTTCAAGGCACACAACACCTTCTTTGATAGCGCCAAGAACCCCTACACCAAGGCAAGAATATCTTCTGATCGGTTCTGGAGCTATCAGCAGCGCAGTTATTACTCATGCATCTTATACAATCAAGGTCGCATTTTCCCACATATGCGTCTTGACACTGAAGCCATAACTGGACTGCGCTGTTTGGAAGAAGCTCTAGATTGCTTCAGAGAGTCTGGCTTGCTGCAGTTCGTCAGTGATAAGGAGCACTGGAATGAAGAATTGCTGCTCCAATTCTATGCCACTCTTCATATCCGTGGCTACAACAGGGATCCGAAGACTTGGGTCCTTGAGTGGATGACAGGCAATGTTCATCATGAAGCCAAAGCCTTTGATATCATTGAGCTTACTGGCCTGCCCACTCCAGGAGATCTGTATGAACCTGGTTGTCAGCTTCATAGTGCTGCTATGGAAAGCATCTTCCACAAGCCTGAGCCCAATATGAGTCAGATGCTTAGCATGATGAAGCCTTTGCCTCCAGATGCTGAATATCCTAAGGAGTTCTTTGTTGAAGACCTTGAGTATCTGCCACGTACTATCTATCACATCATAAGGCGAACTCTCTGGCCCATCAAAGGACATTCTCCACATGCCAAGCTAGAAGGCGCAATGAAGACGTTGGTCTTTGATATTCTGCATGGCAAAAGCTTCAATGCACAAGACTTCTTTATTCGCCAACTTGCTGCATCAGGATCTGATCTCTTTGGCTTGAAGTTTTACGCTCCATGGATTATGCCGCTGATCAAACTACACTCAGCTGTCACCTATCAGCCCTCTGCTCGCAATCATCGGATCTTTATGCCCGACGTCGATATGTCAGTTGAAGCCATCTATCTAGAGCCTGCCAAGGAGCCCCTTAGTCTTCAAAATGCTGAGAATCAAAGCTTCTCTCAAAACATTGAAGGAGTTCAAGCAGTCACTCGTGTTTATCCTCTGGCTGGTACTACACGTGCACCTCATCGTGCCCTCACTGAAACCACTGAAAGCACCATTACCCAACGGCCCAAGAAGCGATCTCGTGTTCTCAACGACCGAGAACTTCTGGTTGCCCTTCATCAGAAACAGGATAAGCATCATGACTGGCTGAAGCGCCAAATGCAAAGCCTCTTGGTGGACGTAAATAGGATTCGCAACCTTGCCACCAAGAATGCCTTTGTCGCCCATGAAACTTGTCGGCGTACATGGAAAGTGCTGACGCTTATGTGTTCTAAAGATGATCTTCAAGAGTATGGCTTCTCTGAACGCTTCAAGTTTGACTCAACACCTCCAAGAAGGACTGTGTTGCGATGAACTCCGTCTCTTGAAGACTCTGACTTCTCCTCCTCTGTCGCAACAGTGAATGCACATGTCATCGATGATGAAGATGATGCTACTTCACCACCTTCAGCGCGAATCACCACTGCACCGAGTTCGTCTGCACCGCCAACCAACTCCGACGACCCTGCTTCCTCACCAACTCCTCATGGGAATGAGTAGGTGCTCTATGTCTTCAAACCTTTTTGGTCCTTACTGACAAAAGGGGGAGAAGCATATGAGTTTGATAGTCTTCAAGTGGGTCCATATGGGGGGTGGTTTTATATTTTGCCTAGTGTTTACAACTCTCGCGTTTTGATACATTTGGTTCTTTGAGTTGTAACACTCAAACTCGATGGTCGTCTGCTACTTATTTGCTTTTCTGTGATGCGATGATAAATTCCGCATGTGCGACGATAAATTCTGCACTTAGATCATTTTGCAGACGTCCATTTTTCATTATGCATGCCATTATCTTCACATACTTTTCATGCATGATGAATTGTCATCATAAGTTGAAGAGGATCTCCACAAGTACAACTTGCCATGTGCATTTGCATACCAAAAGCAAATTACTTATATGCACATCTTCAGGGGGAGCCTTTGCCACTTATGAAGACAATAACCAATCCTTTACAATTTCACATATTTTATTCCCCGTTGAAAAATTCAACTAGTTTGTCATCAATCACCAAAAAGGGGGAGATTGTAAGTGCATCTAGTGCCACCCCTAGTTGGTTTTGGAGTATTGACAACAAACCTAGTTGAGGGACTAATGTGTTTGTGAGAATTGCAGGATAACACGGGTAGAAGTCCCTCATTGATTCGGTTTTCCTACCAGAGATGAACCCTAAAAATGTATGAAGACATTGAAGTCAGAGGTGGTATGTGAAGACATTCACATTGAAGACTATGATAAGAGAAGACATCGCGTGAAGACTATGGAGCGCGAAGACTTAGCAGTTTCGTCGTTCTGTGTTTTCCTTTGTTGAGTCATAGGAACCACCGTACTGTTAAGTGGGGTCCAAGAGAACCAGTCAGAATGACTGAAGTGATGCTTAACCAAAAATCCTATGTCTTCGAGTGAAGACTATGAGAGCAAATCTTGTCCAGAGTTGGATAAGTCAGCTTTGCTTGTAGTCCAAGTAAAGTTGCCGTGTGTGTTTGAAATCTGACCGTTGGAACACGTGTCAGTTCCTTAGTGACCAAGGGTCATTTCGGACAAACCAGGTCGGGTTGCCCAGTGGCTATAAATAGCCCACCCCCTACAACCATAAACGGTTGGCTGCTCAGAGTTAGAGTACGACTTTTGTTGTTTGAGAGCAACCCACCTCGAAGCCTTTGAGAGAGAATTCCTTGCGAGGATAAAGCCCTAAACACCCAGAGCCAAAGAGTGTTAGGCATCACTTAAGTCTTCCTGTCTATGTGATCTGAAGACTTATTACACTTGAGGACTGTGAATCCTCCAGCCGGTTAGGCGTCGCGTTCTGAGCATCCAAGAGTCATTGTGGATCGCCGGTGAACGAAGTCTGTGAAGGTTTGGAAGTCTACCTTGAAGACTTACCAGAGTGATTGGGCGAGGTCTGTGTGACCTTAGCTCAAGGGGAATACGGTGAGGACTGAGTGTCCTGAGCTGCGTGTTTAGGACTAGGTGTCCGGGACTGTGTGTCCTCAGGTTTAAATACCTATCCGCCCTAACCAGACGTACAACTGTCACCGCAGTTGGAACTGGTCTATCAAACCTTTGTCTTCATCAAACTCACTGGTTCTATCCTTCCCATCTCTTTATTTACAGTTGGCCCTTGTGAAGTCAGTGCCTATTTGCATTGTCCATTTGTCTTCATTGTGTGACTGTTTGTTCAGATTGGTTTCATATTATCTTCCATCCTGATCCGTACTGCCTAGCTGCTGTTAGTCTTTGTGCCTCCACCTCATTGAATACTTAACTATGGCTTGTCTAGGGTAGTCTACCTTCCGCTGCATGGTTATAGGTTCATTTCTATCTTTTGTCTCAAAACTCCCATGTGTTGAAGACTTTCATAAAAATCACCTATTCACCCTCCCTCTAGTCGATATAACGCACTTTCACTCCTACTGCGGAGCTCTTCGCCGGAGACCCAGAGGTGACTATATCTTCGACAAGCCTGGAATCAAGCAGGACTCTCTCTGTCAACGGAGAGCCAAATTAACCCCTGGAGGCTATTTCCGAACTCTCAAGGTCTGCGCCCATTGAGTACGGCCAGGTGTCATGTACCATGCCTAGCTCCGCAGGACCTCGGTTCCTCTTCTGGCCTTCGCTCCTAAGCGAGGCCTTGGACTTAAAGCGATCTCTCGCCATCATGAAGGTATCACCTCCGAATTACGCCCAGCCCGGAATAGGGGCTGAGAGCACGGAATTTGGCTCCCCACCCACCACCCACTTAATAGCCAGTATCAAGGACTTGACTGACATGCTAGATTACACCTCCGAAGACATCGACGGTATGGACGACGATGCCAGAGACGAACCAGGCCGGAACCCGCCTATTACTGGGCATTGGACGGCCACCTCCACATACGATGTGTATATGGGGGATACACCTAAAAAGGACGACGACGGTGGCGGCAAGGATCCGATTGAGGACAAGCCCATCGAAGCACCACCAAAACATCGACGTCAGCGGCGCCACTCAAAATCACGTCGCGAAAAGGAAAGCAATACCGGCACCGGAGACAATAACACTCCGGACGATGCTGAAGATCACGAAGACCCCGCCGAGCCTGCGTCCGAGCAGGATGAGTGGGAGGAGGGACAAGTTAACCCCGACGTGCAGGTCGGGAATGAGAATTCAGAGGATAGTAACTATCTACGGATCTCCGAGGAGGATGTCAGCCTCGGCAACGAAGACTTCATCATGCCTAAGGAACCCCTCGAGTAGGAGAGCTTTAAGCGACAGCTAATCACAACTGTGAGAAGCCTAAACAAGAAATAACAACAACTCCAAGCTGAAGAGGTTACACTCAACGACAGATGGACCCAGGTCCTAGCTGCCGAAGAATATGGCCTCGAGTGCCCAACAAAGAGTTATCCGAAGCGTCGTCTACTGCCACAATTCGATGATGAGGCCCTTGAGCCAATACCGTAAAGATATAATCATGTTGATGAACCAGACCGACCACCACGTGGGTGAGACAAAGCGGCTACTTATGCCAAACGCCAGCCCGCACGACCTCGCCGTCGAGGCAAAGAGGTAGCAGCCCCAGGCTACACCTACAACTTACGCCAGGACCTGGACAATAGAGCCGGTCACGCCAGATCAATCTATGGATCAAGGGGGCGTGCTCCAATGTGAGATGACGGCCATCAAGCCTGGCACGATAAGCATAACCTCACCCGGGCTGAAAACTGAACACAGATATCATCCGAACTCCGTCATGACTATGCCCGATATAGAGGCACCGCACACCCCTTATGCTTTACCGATGAGGTAATGCAACACCAGTTCACAGAAGGGTTTAAACCCATGAACATTGAAGCATACGATGGAATGAAAGATCCTGTGGTATGGATTGAAGATTTTATTCTCCATATTCACATGGCTCGCGGCGACGATCTCCACGCCATTAATACCTCCCACTAAAACTCAAGGGACCAGCACGGCACTGGCTAAACAGCCTCCCAGAGAACACTATTGGTAGTTGGGAAGATTTGGAGGATGCATTTTGAGACAACTTCCAGGGTACTTATGTCCGGCCACCGGACGCCGATGACCTTAGTCACATAGTCCAGCAACCCGGAGAGTCGGCCCGCAAACTCTGGACTCGGTTCTTAATTAAAAAGAACCAAATTGTCAACTGTCTAGACGCTGAAGCCCTAGCGGCCTTCAAACATAGCATCTGCGATGAATGGCATGCCCGACACCTCGGCCAAGAAAAGGCAAAGTCTATGGCAGCTCTTACCGCACTCATGACCTGCTTCTGTGCGGGAGAAGATAGCTAGTTAGCTCGTCGAAGCAACAGTACCAGTGACCCCGGCACCTCCGAAGCCAGGGATGGCAACGGATGGCCGCGACGTAACAAACATAAGCGTCAGAACAACAATGAAGAAACTGAAGATACATCGGTCAACGCCGGATTTAGCGGCTCTAAACCCGGTCAGCGGAAGAAGCCATTCAAAGGAAACAGGGACGACCCATCCAATTTAGACAAAATACTCGATCGGCCTTGCCAGATTCATGGTACCCCCGATAAGCCTGTAAATCATTCCAACAGAAACTGTTGGGTCTTCAAATAGGCTGGTAAGTTAAATACCGAACATAAGGGGAAAGGGCCACCGAGCGAGGACGACGATGAGCCCCGCCCACCGAACACATGGGGACAGAAGAAATTTTCCCCTGAGTTAAAAACAATGAATATGATATACGTCACTCATATCCTCAAGAGAGAGCGCAAGCGCGCACTAAGGGACGTCTACGCATAGAGCCAGTCGCCCCGAAATTCAACCCTTGGTCAGCTTGTCCGATCACCTTCGATCGTAGGGACCACCCGACCAGTATCCTTCATGGAGGTTCGACAGCCTTAGTCCTCGATCCAATCATCGATGGATTCCATCTCACTCGAGTCCTCATGGACGACGGCAGCAGTCTTAACTTGATTTATCAAGACACTGCTCGTAAAATGGGTATTGACCCATCAAGAATCAAGCCTAGTAACACCACCTTTAAAGGAGTGATACCCGGCGTAGAGGCCTGCTGCATGGGTTCATTAACATTGGAAGTGGTCTTCGGTTCACCGGATAAGTTCCGAAGCGAAGACTTGATCTTCAACATTGTCCCCTTTCGCAGTGGTTATCACGCACTGCTCGGACGAACCACCTTCACACGCTTCAACGCAGTCCCACACTATACTTACTTAAATCTCAAGATGCCCGGACCGCGCGGCGTCATAACAGCCAATGGAAATATGGAGCGCTCCCTCCGTACTAAGGAGCATACCACGGCCCTCGCAGGCGAGGTACAAAGCAGCCTCATCAAGCCGAACATTTCATCGACCAACAAGCCCCCGGGCACTGCTAAACGAGTCCGGTCTACTCTGCAGAACGACGGCTCGGTACATCCTGAGCTAGACTAGCAGCTCCACCTCCGTCGATCGCCCCATCTAACCGCGGTATATGTACCGCGTGTGCATAACTACGCACTTAAAATACCTTGGGCAACGACAGAGGCACAATGCGGGCATGGTCTATAGCGCGGTTTAACCCTATTTAGACCTCAACCACTTCCTTTTTCTTCCTTTTTTCTTCCTCCCATTACATGTTCATTAAAACCTCATTACCTGGCAGTCGCACAAGGGCTCTTTCACAGGCCCCTTCTATACACACGATCGTTGATTTCTCCTCTCAAAGGATTCAGCACCAAGGCGACAGCGGCGCAGACATGTGGCATGGCGTCAAGGGAATCACCAAGAATACCTTTTCTTTTTTCGGCCCTATACAGCTTCCCCTTTTGTACAAATTCTCGGCATGTAAAATAGCCTTGATCTTTATGGCATTATCTGTCATAGCATGTTTTGACATATCAATCAGATTATAATGGAAACAGTTTTTCACCAACCCCTGTTTGGTATTGGTTTATTTTATAAATCTGTATTCCTTCTTTGCGTCAGATTGCCATATATACTTTGGTACGTCTTAAATGTCAGGGGCTCTATTCGGCCACACATATTTTCAAAAAGTCTGAACACTTCTAGAGTATACTTCGGCGTCCCGAATATCGCATTATATGCATCAGCTCCGAATCATGTCTTTGGTCAATAGTTGGGTTGCCCACCTCCTGTGATTACTACCTTACGTTCCGCTTGTTCGGCTAGGATAGTAAAGGGAGAACTACTGCGATGGTGTTTCTGGTTCGTCCGGTCAAACACCTCAGTAGAGAATGCCGAAAATTGACTGTCATGATACGACGAGAGCTGGTCGGCGATTCGGCGACTTGCTATTTCTTCCATATTATAGAAGGACTGGCCTTCGTCCAGTCACGCGCCTAAGGCATCCTAGTTCGGATAGCCACATACACACCAGGGGCTAGTACTTAGTCCCACTATCAAACTCCTGTGGTTAAGTGAAAGTGATAAAGCCGCATAGTCTGATTGCCTGGTTCGCTGCGCAGTCACCTCCTTTACGGACCAAGACGTTGGGTCGATTGTGATCGTGGGTTATTCCGAACACCCCCATAGTATCTATGAGGGCGCCGAAGCCGACGACTAGCAAACTCTTAGAATTTAAAAAAGGCCGCACAGGAGGAAAGTAATTTTAGATAAAAAAACATACATATATTATAGGCCTTAGTTCATAACGCAAAGCCTAGGTAAATATATTGCATTCACTCAAACATGATATCCTTTGAGAATTGGCCCTCTACTATTCGGGCACCCTCTAGGACATCGTCAAAATACCGCTCCGGCTTGCGGTGGTCCTTGCCTTCGGGTGGGCCCTCGGTCGCCACGACGGTGGCCTTCATCTTCGCCCAGTGCATCTTGACACGGGCAAAGGCCATCCGCGCACCCTCTATGCACGCCGAGCACTTTACTGCTTCAACTCGGGGCAGTGCGTCGGCGAGTTGCTTCACCATGCCGAAATAGCTGCTAGGAATGGGTGCGGTTGGCCAAAGCCAGACTATGACGTCCTTCAAGGCCAAGCCGGACTATGACGTCCTTCAAGGCCAAGCCGTACATCCTATGCAGCTCCGCAAGTTGCATCATCGGGTTGTTCAATAGCGCCGGACGCTCCGGTGCCAGGAACTGTGACCAGAAGAGCTTCTCCGTTGTGTTCCCCTCCTGGGCCCTGCTACCTCTTGAGCACTGCGTTGGTTTTCTCTTGAAGAGGAAAGGGTGATGCAACAAAGTAGCGTAAGTATTTCCCTTAGTTTTTGAGAACCAAGGTATCAATCCAGTAGGAGGCCAGACGCAAGTCCCTCGTACCTACACAAATAAATCAGAACCTCGCAACCAACGCGATAAAGGGGTTGTCAATCCCTTCACGTTCACTTACTAGAGTGAGATCTGATAGAGATGATAAGATAATATTTTTGGTATTTTCATGATAAAGAGTAAAAGTAAAGATTACAAAATAAAAGGTAATAGAAATAGCTTGTTGATGGAAGATTAATATAATGGAGAATAGACCCGGGGGCCATAGGTTTCACTAGTGGCTTCTCTCAAGATAGCATAAGTATTACGGTGGGTGAACAAATTACTGTCGAGCAATTGATAGAAAAGCGAATAATTATGAGAATATCTAGGCATGATCATGTATATAGGCATCACGTCCGTGACAAGTAGCCCGACTCCTGCCTGCATCTACTACTATTACTCCACACATCGACCGCTATCCAACATGCATCTAGAGTATTAAGTTCATAAGAACAGAGTAACGCAATAGGCAAGATGACATGATGTAGAGGGATAAACTCAAGCAATATGGTATAAACCCCATCTTTTTATCCTCGATGGCAATAACAAAATATGTGTCGTTTCCCTTTCTGTCACTTGGATCGAGCACCGCAAGATTGAACCCAAAGCTAAGCACTTCTCCCATTGCAAGAAAGATCAATCTAGTAGGACAAACCAAACTGATAATTCGAAGAGACTTGCAAAGATAACCAATCATACATAAAAGATTTCAGAGAAGAATCAAATATTGTTCATAGATAGACTTGATCATAAACCCACAATTCATCGGATCTCGATAAACACACCACAAAAAAGAGTTACATCGAATAGATCTCCAAGAAGATCGAGGAGAACTTTGTATCGAGATTCAAAGAGAGAGAAGAAGCCATCTAGCTAATAACTATGGACCCGAAGGTCTGAAGTAAACTACTCACACATCACCGGAGAGGCCATGGAGTTGATGTAGAGGCCCTCAGTGATCGATGCCCCCTCTGGCGGAGCTCCGAAAAAGGCCCCAAGATGGGATCTCTTGGTACAGAAGGTTGCGGCGGTGGAAATAGGGTTTCGTGGTGCTCCTGGATGTTTTTGGGGTCTATGAATATATATAGGAGGAAGAAGTAGGTCGGTTGAGCCACGAGGGGCCCATGAGGGGCCCACGAGGGGGAGGGCGCGCCTAGGGGGGTAGTGTTGGGTTTCGTAGTAATTTCAAAAAAAATCCTACGCACACGCAAGATCATGTGATGCATAGCAACGAGGGGAGAGTGTTGTCTACGTACCCAACGCAGACCGACTGCGGAAGCGATGACACGACGTAGAGGAAGTAGTCGTACGTCTTCACGATCCAACCGATCAAGCACCGAAACTACGGCACCTCCGAGTTCGAGCACACGTTCAGCTCGATGACGATCCCCGGACTCCGATCCAGCAAAGTGTCGGGGAAGAGTTCCGTCAGCACGACGGCGTGGTGACGATCTTGATGAACTACAGCAGCAGGGCTTCGCCTAAACTCCGCTACAGTATTATCGAGGTATATGGTGGCAGGGGGCACCGCACACGGCTAAGGAATAGATCACGTGGATCAACTTGTTGTCCCTTTGGTGCTAGCCCTGCCCCTCTATTTATATGTTGAGCCCCGGGGTCGAAACTTGGAGCAAAAGCCCCGGGGTCGAAACTTGGAGCAAAAGCCCGAAAGGCAAGAGTCCCACTCGGACTCCAGGACCAGACGCCACAATCCTTGGCGTCTGGCCCAGACGCCATGGGCCTCGGCGTCTGGCCCAGGGCCAGACGCCAGGGTCTCCGGCGTTTGGCCCCCTGGCCTCCGCAAAACTCCTTTTTGCACCGATCTAAAGCCTCATGGGCTTGACCCCTTGGCCTAACCATATCATCCAATATATGAATCTTTACGTCTCGACCATTTCGAGACTCCTCGTCATGTCCCCGATCTCATCCGGGACTCCGAACTCCTTCGGTTCATCAAAACATGTAAACTCATAATATAACTGTCATCGTAACCTTAAGCGTGCGGACCCTACGGGTTCGAGAACAATGTAGACATGACCGAGACACGTCTCCGGTCAATAACCAATAGCGGGACCTGGATGCCCATATTGGCTCCTACATATTCTACGAATATCTTTATCGGTCAGACCGCATAACAACATACGCTGTTCCCTTTGTCTTCGGTATGTTACTTGCCCGAGATTCGATCGTCGGTATCCAATACCTAGTTCAATCTCGTTACCGGCAAGTCTCTTTACTCGTTCCGTAATACATCATCTCACAACTAACATATTAGTTGTAATGCTTGCAAGGCTTATGTGATGTGTATTACCGAGAGGGCCCAGAGATACCTCTCCGACAATCGGAGTGACAAATCCTAATCTCGAAATACGCCAACCCAACATCGACCATTGGAGACACCTGTAGTACTCCTTTATAATCACCCAGTTACGTTGTGACGTTTGGTAGTACCCAAAGTGTTCCTCCGGTAAACGGGAGTTGCATAATCTCATAGTCATAGGAACATGTATAAGTCATGAAGAAAGCAATAGCAACATACTAAACGATCGGGTGCTAAGCTAATGGAATGGGTCATGTCAATCAGATCATTCTACTAATGATGTGACCTCGTTAATCAAATAACAACTCATTGTTCATGGTTAGGAAACATAACCATCTTTGATTAACGAGCTAGTCAAGTAGAGGCATACTAGTGACACTTTGTTTGTCTAGTATTCACACATGTATTATGTTTCCGGTAAATACAATTCTAGCATGAATAATAAACATTTGTCATGATTATAAGGAAATAAATAATAACTTTATTATTGCCTCTAGGGCATATTTCCTTCAGTCTCCCACTTGCACTAGAGTCAATAATCTAGTTCACATCGTCATGTGATTTAACACCAATATTCATATCTGTATATGATTAACACCCATAGTTCACATCATCATGTGACCAACACCCAAAGGGTTTACTAGAGTCAATAATCTAGTTCACATCGCTATGTGATTAACATCCAAAGAGTACTAAGGTGTGATCATGTTTTGCTCGTGAGAGAAGCTTAGTCAACGGGTCTGTCACATTCAGAGCCGTATGTATTTTGCAAATATTCTATGTCTACAATGCTCTGTACGGAGCTACTCTAGCTAATCGCTCCCACTTTCAATATGTATCCAGATTGAGTCTTAGAGTCATCTGGATTAGTGTAAAAGTTTGCACTGATGTAACTTTTACAACAAACTCTTTTATCACCTCCATAATCGAGAAACATCTCCTTAGTCCTTACTAAGGATATTCTTGACCAATGTCCAGTGATCTAATCCTAGATCACTATTGTACTCCCTTGCCAAATACAGAGCAAGGTATACAATAGGTCTGGTACAAAGCATAGCATACTTTATAGAACCTATGACTGAGGCATAGGGAATGACTTTTCATTCTCTTTCTATTTTCTGCTGTGGTCGGGATTTGGGTCTTACTCAATTTCATACCTTTGCAACACAGGCAAGAACTCTTTCTTTAACTGTTCCATTTTGAACTATTTCAAAATCTTGCCAAGGTATGTACTCATTGAAAATCTTATCAAGCGTCTTGATCTATCTCAATAGATCTTGATGCTCAATATATAAGTAGCTTTTTACTGAGGTCTTTTCTTTTTAAAGAACTCCTTTAAAACACTCCTTTATGCTTTGCAGAAAAAATTCTACATCATTTCTGATCAACAATATGTCACTCACATATACTAATCAGAAAGGCTGTAGTGCTCCCACTCACTTTATTGTAAATACAGGCTTCATCGTAAGTCCATATAAAACTATATGCTTTGATCAACTTATCAAAGCGTATATTCCAACTCCGAGATGCTTGCACCAGTCCATAGATGGATCGCTGGAGCTTGCACATTTTGTTAGCACCTTTAGGATTGACAAAACCTTCTGGTTGCATCATATACAACTCTTCTTTAATAAATCCATTAAGGAATGCAGTTTTTACATCCATTTGCCAGATTTCATAAAATGTGGCAATTGCTAACATGATTCAGATAGACTTAAGCATCGATACGAGTGAGAAAACCTCATCGTATTCAACACCTTGAACTTGTTGAAAAACTTTTGCAACAAGTCGAGCTTGGTAGATAGTAACACTACTATCAGTGTCCGTCTTCCTCTTGAAGATCCATTTATTTAACATGGCTTTGCTGATCATCGAGCAAGTCAATCAAAGTCCATACTTTGTTGTCATACATGGATCATATCTCAGATTTTATGGCCTCAAGCCATCTCGCGGAATCTGGGCTCATCATCGCTTCCTCATAGTTCGTAGGTTCGTCATGGTCTAGTAACATGACTTCCAGAACATGATTACTACACCACTCTGGTGCAGATCTTACTCTGGAAGACCTACGAGG
Source organism: Triticum dicoccoides (assembly GCF_002162155.2). Lineage (NCBI taxonomy): Eukaryota > Viridiplantae > Streptophyta > Magnoliopsida > Poales > Poaceae > Triticum > Triticum dicoccoides. The sequence continues at coordinate 520,800,002 of NC_041382.1, forward strand.
TTCTGTAGTAACTTGATCTGAAGTTTTATGATCAATATCATTAGCTTCCTCACTAATTGGTGTATTTGTCACAGGAACTGATTTCTGTGATGAACTACTTTCCAATAAGGGAGCAGGTACAGTTACCTCATCAAGTTCTACTTTCCTCCCACTCACTTCTTTCGAGAGAAACTCCTTCTCCAGAAAGGATCCATTTTTAGCAACGAATATCTTGCCTCCGGATCTGTGATAGAAGGTGTACCCAACAATTTCCTTTGGGTATTCTATGAAGACGCACTTCTCCGATTTGGGTTCGAGCTTATCAGGATGAAACTTTTCCACATAAGCATCGCAGCCCCAAACTTTAAGAAACGACAACTTGGGTTTCTTGCTAAACCACAGTTCATATAGTGTCGTCTCAACGGATTTAGATGGTGCCCTTTTAACGTGAATGCAGCTGTCTCTAATGCATAACCCCAAAACGAAAATGGTAAATCAATAAGAGACATCATAGATCGCACCATATCCAATAAAGCGCGGTTACGACGTTCGGACACACCATAACGTTGTGGTGTTCCAGGTGGCGTGAGCTGTGAAACTATTCCACATTGTTTTAATTGAAGACCAAACTCGTAACTCAAATATTCGTGTCCGTGATCAGATCGCAGAAACTTTATTTTCTTGTTACGATGATTTTTCCACTTCACTCTGAAATTCTTTGAACCTTTCAACTATTTCAGACTTATGTTTCATCAAGTAGATATAACCATATCTGCTCAAATCATCTTGTGAAGGTCAGAAAATAATGATACTTGCCACGAGCATCAACACTCATTGGATCGCATACATCGGTATGTATTATTTTCAATAAGTCAGTAGCTTGTTCCATTGTTCCGGAGAACGGAGTTTCAGTCATCTTGCCCAAAAGGCACGGTTCGCAAGCATCAAATGATTCATAACCAAGTGATTCCAAAAATCCATCTTTATGGAGTTTCTTCATGCGCTTTACACCGATATGACCCAAACGGCAGTGCCACAAATAAGTTGCACTATTATTATTAACTTTGCATCTTTTGGCATCAATATTATGAATATGTGTATCACTACGATCGAGATCCAACAAACTATGTTCATTGGGTGTATGACCATCGAAGGTCTTATTCATGTAAACAGAACAACAATTGTTCTCTAACTTAAATGAATAACCGTATTGCAATAAACATGATCAAATCATATTCATGCTCAACGCAAACACCAAATAACACTTATTTAGGTTTAATACTAATCCCGAAAGTATAGGGAGTGTGCGATGATGATCATATCAATCTTGGAACTATTTCCAACACACATCGTCACTTCACCCTTAACTAGTCTCTGTTTATTCTGCAACTCCCGTTTCGAGTTACTAATCTTAGCAACTGAACTAGTATCAAATACTTAGGGTTTGCTATAAACACTAGTAAAGTACACATCAATAACATGTATATCAAATATACTTATGTTCACTTTGCCATCCTTCTTATCCGCCAATCACTTGGGGTTGATTCCGTTTCCGGTGACCAGTCCCTTTGCAGTAGAAGCACTTAGTCTCAGGCTTAGGACCAGACTTGGGCTTCTTCACTTGAGCAGCAACTTGCTTGCCGTTCTTCTTGAAGTTCCCCTTCTTCCCTTTGCCCTTTTCTTGAAACTAGTGGTCTTATCAACCATCAACACTTGATGTTTTTCTTGATTTCTACCTTCATTGATTTCATCATCACGAAGAGCTTGGGAGTTGTTTCCGTTATCCCTTGCATTTTATAGTTCATCACGAAGTTCTACTAACTTGGTGATGGTGACTAGAGAATTCTGTCAATTACTATCTTATCTGGAAGATTAACTCCCACTTGATTCAAGCGATTGTAGTACCCAGACAATCTGAGCACATGCTCACTAGTTGAGCGATTCTCCTCCATCTTTTAGCTATAGAACTTGTTGGAGACTTCATATCTCACAACTCGGGTATTTGCTTGAAATATTAACTTCATCTCCTGGAACATCTCATATGGTCCATGACGTTCAAAACGTCTTTGAAGTCCCGATTCTAAGCCATAAAGCATGGTGCACATAACTATCAGGTAGTCATCATATTGAGCTAGCCAAACGTTCATAACGTCTGCATCTGCTCCTGCAATAGGTCTGTCACCTAGCGGTGCATTAAGGACATAATTCTTCTGTGCAGCAATGAGGATAAACCTCAGATCGTGGATCAAATCCGCATCATTGCTACTAACATTTTTCAACACAATTTTCTCTAGGAACATATCAAAATAAACACAGGGAAGCAACAACGCGAGCTATTGATCTATAATTTGCAGAATACTACCAGGACTAAGTTCATGATAAATTTAAGTTCAATTAATCATATTACTTAAGAACTCCCACTTAGACAGACATCCCTCTAATCCTCTAAGTGATCACGTGATCCAAATCAACTAAACCATGTCCGATCATCACGTGAGATGGAGTAGTTTCAATGGTGAACATCACTATGTTGATCATATCTACTATATGATTCACGCTCGACCTTTCGGTCTCCGTGTTCCGAGGCCATATCTGTACATGCTAGGCTCGTCAAGTATAACCTGAGTATTCCGCGTGTGCAACTGTTTTGCACCCGTTGTATTTGAACGTAGAGCCTATCACACCCGATCATCACGTGGTGTCTCAGCACGAAGAACTTTCGCAACGGTGCATACTCAGGGAGAACACTTCTTGATAATTAGTGAGAGATCATCTTAAAATGCTACCGTCAATCAAAGCAAGATAAGATGCATAAAAAGATAAACATCACATGCAATCCATATAAGTGATATGATATGGCCATCATCATCTTGTGCTTGTGATCTCCATCTCCGAAGCACCGTCATGATCACCATCGTCACCGGCGCGACACCTTGATCTCCATCGTAGCATCGTTGTCGTCTCGCCAATCTTATGCTTCCACGACTATCACTACCGTTTAGTAATAAAGTAAAGCATTACATCGCGATTGCATTGCATACAATAAAGCGACAACCATATGGCTCCTACCAGTTGCCGATAACTCGGTTACAAAACATGATCATCTCATACAATAAAATTCAGCATCATGTCTTGACCATATCACATCACAACATGCCCTGCAAAAACAAGTTAGACGTCCTCTACTTTGTTGTTGCATGTTTTACGTGGCTGCTACGGGCTTAAGTAAGAACCAATCTCACCTACGCATCAAAACCACAACGATAGTCTGTCAAATAGACTCCGTTTTAACCTTCTCAAGGACCGGGCGTAGCCATACTCGGTTCAACTAAAGTTGGAGAGGCAGTCGCCCGCAAGCCATCTCTGTGCAAAGCACGTCGAGGGAACCGGTCTCGCGTAAGCGTACGCGTAAGGTTGGTCCGGGTCGTCTCGTCCAACAATACCGCCGAACCAAAGTATGACATGCTGGTAGGCAGTATGACTTATATCGCCCACAACTCACTTGTGTTCTACTCGTGCATATAACATCAACATAAATAACCTAGGCTCGGATGCCACTGTTGGGTTTCGTAGTAATTTCAAAAAATTTCCTACGCACACGCAAGATCATGTGATGCATAGCAACGAGGGGAGAGTGTTGTCTACGTACCCAACGCAGACCGACTGCGGAAGCGATGACACGACGTAGAGGAAGTAGTCGTACGTCTTCACGATCCAACCGATCAAGCACCGAAACTACGGCACCTCCGAGTTCGAGCACACGTTCAGCTCGATGACGATCCCCGGACTCCGATCCAGCAAAGTGTCGGGGAAGAGTTCCATCAGCACGACGGCGTGGTGACGATCTTGATGAACTACAGCAGCAGGGCTTCGCCTAAACTCTGCTACAGTATTATCGAGGTATATGGTGGCAGGGGGCACCGCACACGGCTAAGGAATAGATCACGTGGATCAACTTGTTGTCCCTTTGGTGCTAGCCCTGCCCCTCTATTTATATGTTGAGCCCCGGGGTCGAAACTTGGAGCAAAAGCCTCCTCAAAGTCGGTTTTGCCCGAAAGGCAAGAGTCCCTCTCGGACTCCAGGACCAAACGCCACAATCCTTGGCGTCTGGCCCAGACGCCATGGGCCTCGGCGTCTGGCCCAGGGCCAGACGCCAGGGTCTCCGGCGTTTGGCCCCCTGGCCTCCGCAAAACTCCTTTTTGCACCGATCTAAAGCCTCATGGGCTTGACCCCTTGGCCTAACCATATCATCCAATATATGAATCTTTACGTCTCGACCATTTCGAGACTCCTCCTCATGTCCTCGATCTCATCCGGGACTCCAAACTCCTTCGGTTCATCAAAACATGTAAACTCATAATATAACTGCCATCGTAACCTTAAGCGTGCGGACCCTACGGGTTCGAGAACAATGTAGACATGACCGAGACACGTCTCCGGTCAATAACCAATAGCGGGACCTGGATGCCCATATTGGCTCCTACATATTCTACGAATATCTTTATCAGTCAGACCGCATAACAACATACGCTGTTCCCTTTGTCTTCGGTATGTTACTTGCCCGAGATTCGATCGTCGGTATCCAATACCTAGTTCAATCTCGTTACCGGCAAGTCTCTTTACTCGTTCCGTAATACATCATCTCACAACTAACATATTAGTTGTAATGCTTGCAAGGCTTATGTGATGTGTATTACCGAGAGGGCCCAGAGATACCTCTCCGACAATCGGAGTGACAAATCCTAATCTCGAAATACGCCAACCCAACATCGACCATTGGAGACACCTGTAGTACTCCTTTATAATCACCCAGTTACGTTGTGACGTTTGGTAGTACCCAAAGTGTTCCTCCGGTAAACGGGAGTTGCATAATCTCATAGTCATAGGAACATGTATAAGTCATGAAGAAAGCAATAGCAACATACTAAACGATCGGGTGCTAAGCTAATGGAATGGGTCATGTCAATCAGATCATTCTACTAATGATGTGACCTCGTTAATCAAATAACAACTCATTGTTCATGGTTAGGAAACATAACCATCTTTGATTAACGAGCTAGTCAAGTAGAGGCATACTAGTGACACTTTGTTTGTCTATGTATTCACACATGTATTATGTTTCCGGTAAATACAATTCTAGCATGAATAATAAACATTTATCATGATTATAAGGAAATAAATAATAACTTTATTATTGCCTCTAGGGCATATTTCCTTCAGGTAGGCGCGCCCCCTGCCTCGTGGACTCCTTGTTTGTTTCTTGACGTCCACTCCAAGTCCTCTGGATCACGTTTGTTCCAAAAATAACTTTCCTTAAGGTTTCATTCCGTTTGATATTCCTTTTCTGCGAAACATTGAAATAGGCAAAAAAACAACAATTTGCACTGGGCCTTGGGTTAGTAGGTTAGTTCCAAAAATAATATAGAAGTGCAAAATAAAGCCCATTAACATCCAAAACAGATAATATAATAGCATGGAACAACCAAATATTATAGATACGTTGGAGACGTATCAGGACTGGAAGAACTGCGCAACGTCGGCAACACTCTTCGGAAGATCCGCAAAGGCGTCTGGAGAACTCCACAGTCGAGTGAGCAAGGCATATCTTTGACCGCAAAATATAGTCTGCAAAATAAAGGGCTTACTTCTACCTCTTGAGCACTGCGTTAGTTTTCCCTTGAAGAGGAAAGGGTGATGCAACAAAGTAGCGTAAGTATTTCCCTCAGTTTTTGAGAACCAAGGTATCAATCTAGTAGGAGATCACACTCAAGTCCCATGCACCTACACAAACAAATAAGAACCTCGCAACCAACGCGATAAAGGGGTTTTCAAGCCCTAGCTTCTCGTCACTTACGAGAGTGAGATCTGATATATATGATAAGATAATATTTTTGGTATTTTTATGATAAAGAGAAATAAAGATGCAAAGTAAAATAAACGGCAAAGGAAATAACTAAGTATTGGAAGATTAATATGATAGAAGATAGACCTAGGGGCCATAGGTTTCACTAGTGGCTTCTCTCAATAGCATAAGTATTACGGTGGGTAAACGAATTACTGTCGAGCAATTGATAGAATTGAGCATAGTTATGTGAATATCTAGGTATGATCATGTATATAGGCATCACATCTGAGACAAGTAGAACGAAACGATTCTGCATCTACTACTATTACTCCACACATCGACCGCTATCCAGCATGCATCCAGAGTATTAAGTTCATAAGAACAGAGTAATGCTTTAAGTTAGATGACATGATGTAGAGGGATAAACTCATGCAATATGATATAAACCCCCTCTTTTTATCCTCGATGGCAACAATACAATACGCATCGGTTCCCTTTCTGTTCACTGGGATCGAACACCGCAAGATTGAACCCAAAGCTAAGCACTTCTCCCATTGCAAGAAAGATCAATCTAGTAGGCCAAACCAAACTAATAATTCAAAGAGACTTGCAAAGATAAACCAATCATACATAAAATAATTCAGAGGAGAATTAAATATTCTTTATAGATAATCTGGATCATAAACCCAAAATTCATCAGATCTCGACAAACACACCGCAAAAGAAGATTAGATCGAATAGATCTCCAAGAAGATCGAGGAGAACTTTGTATTGAGATCCAAAGAGAGAGAAGAAGCCATCTAGCTAATAACTATGGACACGTAGGTCTGAAGTAAACTACTCACACATCACCAGAGAGGCCATGGAGTTGATGTAGAGGCCCTCCGTGATCAATGCCCCCTCCGGCGGAGCTCCGGAAAAGGCCCCGAGATGGGATCTCTCGAGTACAGAAGGTTGCGGCGGTGGAATTAGCTTTTCGTGGTGCCCCTAGATGTTTGGGGGGGTACGTGGATATATGTAGGAGGAGGAAGTACGTCGGTGGAGCAACGGAGGGCCCATGAGGGTGGAGTGCGCGCCCAGGGGGGTAGGCGTGCCCCCTGCCTCGTGCCTTCCTCCCTTGTTTCTTGACGGCCACTCCAAGTCTCCTGGATCACGTTTGTTGAGAAAATCACGTTCCCGAAGGTTTCATTCCATTTGGACTCCGTTTGATATTCCTTTTCTTCGAAACCCTAAAATAGGCAAAATAAACAACAATTTGGGCTGGGCCTCTGGTTAGTAGGTTAGTCCCAGAAATGATATAAAAGTGTAAAATAAAGCCCATTAACATCCAAAATAGATAATATAATAGCATGGAGCAATAAAAAATTATAGATACGTTGGAGACGTATCACTTACCAGCCGCTATCTATTCGGCCTGCCGGATCTCTTCCTGAGCCGCCCGGGACTCAGTCTGCGCCTCTTTGGCCTCTTGGAGGGCCTTGGCGAGATCGGCCGCTTGGGCCGCACTCTTATCCTCCAAGGCCTCGCACTTGCCGATGGCATCCTTCAGCTCTTGCTCTACCTCGGCCACCCTCTCCTCGTGCTGGCGGCGGGCAACCCGTTCGGTCTTTAAATCCGCAGCCACTTTATCAGCGGCCGCTTTGCTCGCCTTTGCCTGCTCCTTGGCTTGGGCAAGGGTGCTCTTGAGGGTCTCGACCTCAGCCGCGCTACCTGCAATCATAATCATAGCAGTGCATGAGCTTAACTCTGAATTTGTATATCACTTCAGGCATATAAGATCTCTTTTAAACATACCTTGCGCCTCATCGAACCGCTTGTTAATGCTGTAACACCCGGAGAATCATGCTACAATGATCTCCCCTTTAATGATGCCATGTCATCATGTTTTTCAAACTAAATTGCCACTTGTTGAAAATCAAAGCCAAATTCCATTTGAAATACAAGTCGAATATTTACTTCTTCTGTCATGCGAACAAAAATGTTCGTGATGTTGAAAATAATCCCCAAGTATTTTTCTTGGAGAAATCAACTCTGGTTGGATCACTAAGATGCCCCTAGAAATATTATAAGTGGTCGAACAGTAAATAAATTGACCTTTTCAAAATAAACAAGTATTTATTTACATCCTTTTGCCCCCATAATTTTTTTGTTCTAGCTCAAATTATTCTCTCGTAATTGTGTGACAAATTCCATGTGCAACAAAAAATGGTTTGAAAGCTTATTCAAATAGAAAACAGTAGCTATCCTTTTTTATAGAAATGTAAAACTAAAATTGCTCTATGCATTTTTTGCCCACTATGAAGAAGAAAGTAGAGGCCCAGCCCAACCTCCCAAGCGTCTCCTTCCTTACGCTACAGTGGAGGCAGGGGGTGGCCGTGGCGGCCATCCCACGGCCAGGGCCACGTGCTGGCCATCGCCGACCTCCCCAGTGCACTACAAAACGCCGCCGCATGCCCCCTTGACCTAACCCTAATCCCCTCTTTCTTCCTCCATCTCTTTATCTCGATCTGAAGCGTGCCCGAGCGCCGCCAACCCCATGTCGTCATCGATGTTGCGGCCATCGGCCTCCCCTCGTCGCGCCAAGAGGTCCAGGAGAACCGTCGCGGTCTACTTCGTCTACTCCGAGCACTGAATCAAGCAAGGACGGCCCGTACACTCGCCATCGACCTCGTCTTCAACGCGTACATCGCCGGCGTCCAGCGTCGATTGTTGCCGCTCCGATCCCCCTCCGGCCTCCCCGACCTCGCCTTCGTGCTCTCTGTGAGCACCTCCCTCTCCTTCCCTTACCCCCCTGCCGTTTCCCGTGCCTGTAGGCACGATTTCGCTGGATGACAGTTGCCGCCGGCCCGCCGCCATCGATCGTTGTTGTTGCCGTCGCCTCCGGCCACCGTAGGTTGTGCCGCCACCACCAGCGTGCTCTCGCTCCGCACGCACGCGCTCACACGCCCGACCGTCCCCTGTCCGCGCGCCCGTCGGTGGTTTCGCTACCGCCACCTGATGCCGCCGCTCCGCGCGCGTTTGCCCACCTGCGCCTCGTCGCGGCCCGTGCCTTACGCTGGTCGCCGCTCGCCCTGGTCGCGTCCAGGGCGCGCCCCCCCGCAGCCGCCCGCGGTCCCTGCTCCGCCTACTTCAGTTGCTGCTGTGCTGCTTCAGCTTGCCGCTGCAGCTCCTGCCGTTGCTGATGTGCCGCTGTTGTTGCTCTGCTTGCCGCGGCTACCTACTGTTCCTGCTGCTTGCGTTGCCTGCTACTCCCGCGTGCTGCTGCTCGTTGATTCGGCGCGCAGCCGGCCGCCGCTGCTTCTGCGTGCTGCTGCCACTTAGTTGTTGCCGCTTCCCTTACTTCTACTACTGCTCACTGCTTCGCCATGGCCACGTGTGTAAGTTGTGCATGTGAGCACAGCCTAGTGCACGTATGTGCCTCTGGCACATGTGCCCTCTCAATTAGTAGTGCTAATTAAGTTTGGATAAGTTAGACTTTTGTTTAGTTGGCCTGATGTATCAATGACCTGTGGCCCATGTGGTTAAATGAAAATGCCAAGTTAACTTTAAATATATCTTATCTATGACATGCGGGACCCGTTGTTTCTATTCAATGTTTGATCGGTCAAAAGTTGACTGGGTCAACTATGCCGCTGGACCCCACTGTCAATCACACAGCCTGTCTGCCGGGTACATTCCTGGGTGCCCATAGCAAATTTCCTGTTTAATTCGAATAATAAATAGTTTCATAAAATACTTAAACCTTTGAAAATTAATAGAAAATAATCCGTAACTCGGATGAAAAAGTTTTATACATGAAAGTTACTCAGAACGACGTGACGAATCCGATTACGTTGTCCGTTTAGCTATCAGATGCCTCTAACAATCTGAACATGGACCATTTCCCCTCCGGTCATCTGTCTGACACAGGTCCGGAACCGGGAAAACATTCCCGGTTGAATTCCCCCTTCACCTATATCGTGCAGTACTACGTTAGGTCGACCCCACTTCTACTTTTCGTCATGTCATGCTTAGTGGTACCTATGTTTGCTCTGTATTTACTGTTTCTTCCCCCTCTTCTCCCGGGTAGACCCCGAGACCGATGTTGCCCCTGTGATCGACTACGTCATCGACGACACTTCTTCCTTTTCAGCAGAGCTTCCAGGCAAGCCCCCCCCCTTGATCACTAGATATCGCCTACTCTCCTCTATACTGCTTGCATTAGAGTAGTGTAGCATGTTACTATTTTTCATTAATCCTATTCTAATGCATAGTCTGTCATTGTTGCTACAACTGTTGATACCTTACCTGCAATCGTAAATGTTTAGTATAGGATGCTAGATTATCATCAGTGGCCCTACATTCTTGTCAGTATGTCATGCTATACTATCAGGCCGTGATCACTCGGGTGTTGATCACGGGTTTATACTATATATACATATTATACATGTTGTGACTAAAGTCGGATCGGCTCATTGAGTACCCGCAAGTGATTGCGATGTTGGGGGCTGAAGGGGCAGGTGGTTCCACCCAGGTAGTGGTGGGCCTAGGTTCCCGATGGCCCCCGACTGTTACATTGAGGCGGAGCGACAGGCAGGCGGAGACCACCTAGGTGAGAGGTGGGCCTGGCCCTGGTCGGCGTTCGCGGTTACTTCAAAATAACATGCTTAAAAAGATCTGGGTATTTGATCTGAGTCTGGCTACTGGCCTATACGCACTAACCAACTACGCGGGAACAGTTATGGGCACTCAACGTCGTGACGTCAGCGACTGAGCGGCGCGCGTCGGGTTGGACTGAAAAGCCTGCTCTTGTATAAGGGAGGCTAGGTCTGCTCACCGGCCGCGTACGCAACGTGCATGTGTGCAATGGGCGATGGGCCCAGACCCATGTGCCATGGGATTTAGACCGGCGTGCTGACCTCTCTGTTGTGCCTAGGTACGGCTGCGACGTGTTGATCTTCCGAGGCCGGGCATGACCCAGGAAAGTGTGTCCGGACAAAGGGGATCGAGCATGTTGGGAAATGTGGTGCACCCCTGCAGGGAAGTTAATCTATTCGAATAGCCGTGATCTTCGGTAACAGAACGACTTGGAGTTGTACCTTGACCTTATGACAACTAGAACCGGATACTTAATTAAAACACACCCTTCCAAGTGCCAGATACAACCGGTGATCGCTCTCTCACAGGGCGACGAGGGGAGAATCATCGGTTAGGATTATGTTGTGCGATGTTACTTGGTGAACTTACCATCTACTCACTTCTTCTGCTGCAAGATGGAGGTTGCCAGAAGCGTAGTCTTCGAAAGGACTAGCTATCCCCCTCTTATTCCGGCATTCTGCAGTTTAATCTACATATGATACCCCTTTTCCATTTGATACAAATGCATACATATGTAGTGTAGCTCCTTGCTTGCGAGTACTTTGGATGAGTACTCACGGTTGCTTTGCTCCCCCTTTTCCCCTTTCCTATACCCCATTGATGTGACCAGACGTTGGAGTCCAGGAGCCAGACGCCACTATTGATGACGACTACTACTACATTGGAGGTGCCTACTACTACGTGCAGGGCGCTGACGACGACTAGGAGTAGCTTAGGAGGATCCCAGGCAGGAGGCCTGCGCCTCTTTCGATCTGTATCCCAGTTTGTGCTAGCCTTCCTAAGGCAACCTTGTTTAACTTATGTCTGTACTCAAATATTGTTGCTTCCGCTGACTCATCTATGATCGAGCTCTTGTATTCGAGCCCTCGAGGCCCCTGGCTTGTAATATGATGCTTGTATGACTTATTTTATTTGTAGAGTTGTGTTGTGATATCTTCCTGTGAGTCCCTGATCTTGATCGTACACATTTGCGTGTATGATTAGTGTACGGTCAAATCGGGGGCGTCACAAGTTGGTATCAGAGACGACTGCCTGTAGGAATCCCTCTTCCACACTCCTTGGCCGAAGTTGAGTCTAGACATTGCAAAACTTTTACTAGCATGGTTCTGTGTCTTACGGGCCCACGTCGCCATTTGGGTGGTATTAGGATCTTTTATTTCTCGTCTATACTCTGGGACTCTGATCTCTCTTCTATTCGGGTTAAATGATTTTACTAAATGTGACTCTAGGTTCTCGTAACTACTTCTCCCGGAGAGCCCCTTATCACAGATGATCGCCTACTACCCCAGAAGATTTTGAATATACTCTTCGATCATTCCCGAGACCCTTGTGCCCTCTGCCTTTTCAATTCCCTACTACCGATATATCCATATGGATAACGGCATACACTTGTTGTTCATACCATTACTCTGAGTTTCTCTTGTTGTTACAAGATGCACTGAATTGCTCTCCGACTTTTAAGAATCCCTTGTACCACTGTCTTGTAGTTCCTTGCCGCAGAAATACCCCTACGGATAATTCCTCGGACTTATCGAGTATCCCCTCATTCCCAGTTGTTCTTGTGTTCCGCAAAAGACTTTGAAATACGGTTTGATCTTTCGAAAATCCTCAACAGCCTGTTGTTCTTGGAATTCTTGCATACTTGCATTCCGGTTAATTCCATTGGTCTAGCAAATTACTTTAGAAACCTTTGTGATTGTCATTTTGATCCTTTTGATTCAACGTGTGTGTGAATGCACACAATCATCAGTTGTTCCCTGGAATTTATCCTTCCGACTCAGACACCATTTTAAACATGAGCTGGATCTCGACCAAACAAATTTTGCCATCGATTGTACCCCTAAGGCTATTGAACTTATCCATCCCTAATCAGAGCATTGCTTCTGATCCCTTGTCTTGGAATTGATAATTCCTTTGCATTTGAACTTTGAGTTAGTCAGTTGTTTCTATAAATTGATCTCCTTGCATTCCTTCTTCCTCTGGTTGAGTACCGATGCTCACATCAGATCGTTTGTGGACCACCAGATCCTTTGTTGGATTTTATCCGAGAACGTCCTTCATATTCTATAAGCTTGTGAGCCTTTCCTCGGATACATAATGCCTTTGGTAAATTGTATCCTTTGCTTTCTCCAGCATGCTCTACTATCGAGCTTGTGTTATTTATTCCTGAAATTGTGGTATATGCTCCTAAGATGCCCCGATGGGTTGAACCTATGCCTTCCCCAAACAGTATGAACCCGAAAGTTTTCACAAGTCATACTCTTCTGTTGTTTCACCAGATAAAATTTCTACACTACAGTCTCATCAAAAGCAAGAAGTAAAATGAAAGGTTATGCATTGAAGAAGTGGGAGTCGACCTTGAGCCTTTGCGTTCATGCCCATGGACCCGATGTGGAACTTATCATCGAAGCTTCTTGTAAATGATAATAAACCACTTGTTATAAGTTCGTCCTGTATCTATGTTTGGTCCTTTGCAATCATGGTTCCGACCATATTTTCTCCTTAATACCATTTCTCGGACAAGTTGTAGTACTTGTCTTGTGCAGATCATTGCACCTGTCCAACCTTTACTCTGATCTACTGTCGAGTATTACACTATGATATCTTGATAATGTCATGGAACTGCATAACTTCTTATGGGTTCTTCATTAACTGTTATTTCTCACCGATTCCAATTTTTCTGGGTTCTGGGTTGTCGTCAACCGAGAACACCGATATGTGAACCGATTCCGCATTCCGGTTCGATAACCCTAATTAATTTTCGTTGATTATGAGTTTAATAATCCTTCAAGTCATTCCTAGCCTGATCGGCTATACCATTATTGGGCTAAATTTTAACTGTGCTAGATGGTCCTTCTTCACGGAGCACAAATTTCGACAGTAAGCTAATCTTACGTTGATCTTCCTTGTCATATCATTTCTCCTTGAATAGCAAACTTGATTTCGAGTTTGTTTCATATCCATGGTTCTGACAACTTTTGCTTCACCCTTCCTTTTGCTTGATGTCATCGATGATCAATTATATCCTCATGAAACCCCCTCGACAAGTGTGTCATGATCATCATCAAAATTTGGACCCCTTCCAGGATATCAATTGAATTCATGATGAGAAGTACCATCCTTGCCCTCGATGTTTTGTGTTATCATCGACCACTTTATTGCCTTCCGTTCAACACAAACTTGTCCATGTTTCGTGATATACCTTGAGATCCTTGCTATCCAACATTTGTTCTTTACCTTGGAGTATTACCATCTTTTATGTCAAGAATGTCATGAGAATTTCACCACCTCTTAAGAATTCTTGATACAAGTGATACTCCTTGCCATATCCGTTCACTCCTTGGTCCCTTGTTGTTTCTAACCGGAAAACCGACAATTGAACTATGATGTGCGACTTCAAAACTTCTAGCAACCCTATTGCTTTCAAGTTAATGGTCGATATTTCATTCTTAGACCATTGGTTATCGAATCACCGTTCTAACATTGATCGTACTACCTAAGCCCATATCTCGGGTGCACTTTTCAACTAATAATTAATAGTGTGTGTTTTCCTCGAGCATACATCATTAAGTCATTTGATCTGACAAATGATATCTCTGTGTTCACGCAATTGTGGAAATCCATCCTTTTGGAAGTCTCGATGAATTATCGTTGAGTCCACCAGCCACCTCCTCATCATCTCCTTGGTTTAATGACGTACTCTTGTTTCAGAACTCACTTCCATAGTTCATTGCCCGACAATCTTATAATGTCATCTCGTCAATTGCGTTGCACCTTTTATTCTCAGGCATCCTGAGTCTGAGGTATCCGGACACCAATCGGATCTGAACCTCGGTTAGATATGATGGTTGGAACATATTTCCACGAGTTATAACATTGGTCTTTATATGACTCGGTAAGGTGATGTCATGCCTAGCACACCTGGCCGGAGGACTTATTGTTATAGTTTCCTTTTTAGCAAGGTTAGCCATTCTTCCATGAGGAAATTGTAAGACTTATTCTATAAGTTGTTCCTGATGGATCATTTGTGTATCCTAAGTCCGACCTTTGCTAGAAGACCATGTCATTGCTATCTCGAAGCATGTGTGTGGTACTCCAATCTTCGATAAGAACATTTAAAGCACAATGCTAAAATTTCTTTATCAATTATCCAAACACCACTGTATGGGTATTGTCATGAAATTTCTCTCACCTTACCTAAAGGGTTTTCTACATTATATTCTGTCATGGATATCGTGCTCTGCTTGTCCTTGGGAAGGATATACTCTTGAAATATGTGTTTAAACACATTTTCCTTTCCATTGTTCTGTTTAATCTGATAACCATATTTTTCCTTTGCGTTGTTTGGTTTAACCTTTCTTGTGATCTATATGATCTAAGCAGTAATAATTCACTGCTTATGTAAACACCTCGGTGTACAACTCTGTCAATAAGACCGTGTTACTATTGTTAATGACATTCTGGTAGCCATCGATGGACGAGAACTTTGCCTAATGGTCCGCCTCGTTCAACGAGCAGGAAAATGGTTTTCTTCGTCCCTCGCCCTTGGTACCGATGTTGTTGCCGAGATAACTGACAAGCTATCCTATGACATGCCTTGCTTACATGATCGTGCAAGACGTCACCGCCCTTCCTACTTTTAACCCACATGGTGGGCCCATAACGCACAGTTCCACAGGATCGAAACCTGACTCTCCTGTACATCCCTGCTTCAAAGTTATCCCTTACGCTTGGCTTCGTAGGTAATTCGCGAGCCACCTTCCTAGTGATTAATTCTGGTATTAAACACAATACTCATTCTCGTTTCTTTGAACCCCTTTCGTGCCTTGTAACAGGCATCGAACGATTGCCTTCCCGCTCGAAACTTCCCATAATAACTCCTTACTCGCTCTCGAAATTTTCTTCAGTTTCAATTCGAGAGTTACTTCCGCCACCTTCCTCGATGTTATCGACCAGATAGTCGACCTTGCAGAGGTATGTTCTCCTGGAATGACCATCCTTTATTCTTTCATAAGTACGATGGAGCTCCCGAAGAAAGGATGCTGACTACATCATGATGACCTGAAGCAGAGAAATAACGACATCAACGTAATGGGTCGACCTCTCCAAGAAGAGCAACCAAGACCGAGAAGACTCGTTAGAATATTCGTAACCGGATCTTTCCCCCTACACGACCTCTTAAATCTCGGGACGAGATTTTTTGTAGTGGAGGAGATTTGTAACACCCGGAGAATCATGCTACAGTGATCTCCCCTTTAATGATGCCATGTCATCATGTTTTTCAAACTAAATTGCCACTTGATGAAAATCAAAGCCAAATTCCATTTGAAATACAAGTCAAATATTTACTTCTTCTATCATGCGAACCAAAATGTTCGTGATGTTGCAAATAATCCCCAAGTATTTTTCTTGGAGAAATCAATTCTGGTTGGATCACTAAGATGCCCCTAGAAATATTATAAGTGGTCGAACAGCAAATAAATTGACCTTTTCAAAATAAACAATTATTTATTTAACTCCTTTTGCCCCCTGATTTTTTTGTTCTAGCTCAAATTATTCTCTGGTAATTGTGTGACAAATTTCATGTGCAACAAAAATGGTTTGAAAGCTTATTCCAATAGAAAACAGTAGCTATCCTTTTTTTATAGAAATGTAAAACTGAAATTGCTCTATGCAATTTTGGCCCACTATGAATAAGAAAGTAGAGGCCCAGCCCAACCTCCCAAGCGTCTCCTTCCTTACGCTACAGTGGAAGCAGGGGTTGGCCGTGGCGGCCATCCCACGGCCAGGGCCACGTGCTGGCCATCGCCGACCTCCCCGGTGCACTACAAAATGCCGCCGCACGCCCCCTTGACCGAACCCTAATCCCCTCTTTCTTCCTCCATCTCTTTATCTCGATTTGAAGCGTGCCCGAGCGCCACCATCCCCATGTTGTCGTCGATGTCGCGGCCACCGGCCTCCCCTCGTCGCACCAAGAGGTCCAGGAGAACCGTCGCGGTCTACTTCGTCTACCCCGAGCACTGAATCGAGCAAGGACGGCCCGTACACTCGCCATCGACCTCGTCTTCAACGCGTACATTGCCGGTGAGGGAGTCCTGGATTAGGGGTTCTCCGGACAGCCGGATTTTATCCTTTGGCCGGACGGTTGGACTATGAAGATACAAGATTGAAGACTTCGTCTCGTGTCCGGATGGGACTCTACTTGGCGTGGAAGGCAAGCTAGGCAATACGGATATGTATATCTCCTTTTTGTAACCGACCTTGTGTAACCCTAGCCCTCTTCGGTGTCTATATAAACCGGAGGGATTTAGTCCGTAGGACAAAATACAATCATACCATAGGCTAGCTTTTAGGGTTTAGCTTCTCCGATCTCGTGGTAGATATACTCTTGTAGTACCCATATCATCAATATTAATCAAGCATGACGTAGGGTTTTACCTTCATCAATAGGGCCCGGACCTGGGTAAAACATTGTGTCCCCTGCCTCCTGTTACCATCCGCCTTAGACGCACAGTTTGGGACCCCCTACCCGAGATCCGTCGGTTTTGACACCAACATTGGTGCTTTCATTAAGAGTTCCTCTGTGTCGTCGCCTATTGGAGGACAAAGCAAAGCATGCAAGATCGATCTACCACCACCAGCGTGCTCTCGCTCCGCACGCACGCGCTCACACGCCCGACCGTCCCCTGCCCGCGCGCCCGTCCATGGCCTCGCTACCGCCACCTGCCGCCGTCGCTCCGCAGGCGCTTGCCCACCTGCGCCTCGCCGCGGCCCGCGCCTTGCGCTGGTCGCCACTCGCCCCTGGTCGCGTCCAGCCCCCCCGCAACCTCCCGCTGTCCCTGCTTCGCCTACTGTCGTTGTTGTTGCCGTCGCCTCCGGCCACCGTAGGTTGTGCCGCCACCACCAGCGTGCTCTCGCTCCGCACGCACGCGCTCACACGCCCGACCGTCCCCTGTCCGCGCGCCCGTCGGTGGTTTCGCTACCGCCACCTGATGCCGCCGCTCCGCGCGCGTTTGCCCACCTGCGCCTCGTCGCGGCCCGTGCCTTACGCTGGTCGCCGCTCGCCCTGGTCGCGTCCAGGGCGCGCCCCCCCGCAGCCGCCCGCGGTCCCTGCTCCGCCTACTTCAGTTGCTGCTGTGCTGCTTCAGCTTGCCGCTGCAGCTCCTGCCGTTGCTGATGTGCCGCTGTTGTTGCTCTGCTTGCCGCGGCTACCTACTGTTCCTGCTGCTTGCGTTGCCTGCTACTCCCGCGTGCTGCTGCTCGTTGATTCGGCGCGCAGCCGGCCGCCGCTGCTTCTGCGTGCTGCTGCCACTTAGTTGTTGCCGCTTCCCTTACTTCTACTACTGCTCACTGCTTCGCCATGGCCACGTGTGTGAGTTGTGCATGTGAGCACAGCCTAGTGCACGTATGTGCCTCTGGCACATGTGCCCTCTCAATTAGTAATGCTAATTAAGTTCGGATAAGTTAGACTTTTGTTTAGTTGGCCTGATGTATCAATGACCTGTGGCCCCTGTGGTTAAATGAAAATGCCAAGTTAACTTTAAATATATCTTAGTCTATGACATGAGGGACCCGTTGTTTCTATTCAATGTTTGACCGGTCAAAAGTTGACTGGGTCAACTCTGCCGCTGGACCCCACTGTCAGTCACACAGCCTGTCTGCCGGGTACATTCCTGGGTGCCCATAGCAAATTTCCTGTTTAATTCGAATAATAAATAGTTTCATAAAATACTTAAACCTTTGAAAATTAATAGAAAATAATCCGTAACTCGGATGAAAAAATTTTATACATGAAAGTTACTCAGAACGACGTGACGAATCCGAATGCGCGGTCCGTTTACCTATCAGATGCCTCTAACAATCTGAACATGGAACATTCCCCCTATAGTCATCTGTCTGACACAGGTCCGGAACCGGGAAAACATTCCCGGTTGAATTCCCCCTTCACCTATATCATGCAGTACTACGTTAGGTCGACCCCACTTCTACTTTTCGTCATGTCATGCTTAGTGGTACCTATGTTTGCTCTGTATTTACTGTTTGTTCCCCCTCTTCTCTCTGCTAGACCCCGAGACCGATGTTGCCCCTGTGATCGACTACGTCACCGACGACACTTCTTCCTTTTCAGCAGAGCTTCTAGGCAAGCCCCCCCCCCCCTTGATCACTAGATATCGCCTACTCTCCTCTATACTGCTTGCACTAGAGTAGTGTAGCATGTTACTACTTCCTGTTAATCCTATTCTGATGCATAGCCTATCATTGTTGCTACAAGTGTTGATACCTTACCTGCAATCCTAAATGCTTAGTATAGGATGCTAGATTATCTTCAGTGGCCTTACATTCTTGTCAGTCTGCCATGCTATACTATCGGGCCGTGATCACTCGGGTGTTGATCACAGGTTTATACTATATATATACATACTATATATGTTGTGACTAAAGTCGGGTCGGCTCGTTGAGTACCCGCAAGTGATTCCGATGTTGGGGGCTGAAGGGGCAGGTGGTTCCACCCAGGTAGTGGTGGGCCTAGGTTCCCGACGGCCCCCGACCGTTACTTTGAGGCGAAGCAACAGGACAGGTGGAGACCACCTAGGTCAGAGGTGGGCATGGCTCTGGTCGGCGTTCGCGGTTACTTCAAAATAACACGCTTAACGAGATCTGGGTATTTGATCTGAGTCTAGCGACTGGCCTATACGCACTAACCAACTACACGAGAACAGTTATGAGCACTCGACGTCGTGGTATCAGCCGAAGCCTTCGTGACGTCAGCGACTGAGCGGCGCGCGCCGGGTTGGACTGGAACGCCTGCTCTTGTATAAGGGAGGCTAGGTCTGCTCACCGGCCGCGTACGCAACGTGCAGGTGTGCAATGGGCGATGGGCCCAGACCCCCGCGCCATAGGATTTAGATCGGCGTGCTGACCTCTCTGTTGTGCCTAGGTAGGGTTGTGATGTGTTGATCTTCCGAGGCTGGGCATGACCCAGGAAAGTGTGTCCGGACAAAGGGGGTCGAGCATGTTGGGAAATGTGGTGCACCCCTGCAGGGAAGTTAATCTATTCGAATAGCCATGATCTTCGGTAACAGGACGACTTGGAGTTGTACGTTGACCTTATGACAACTAGAATCGGATACTTAATTAAGCTACTCCTAGGCCGCTGACGACGACTAGGAGTAGCTTAGGAGGATCCCAGGCAGGAGGCATGTGCCTCTTTCGATCTGTATCCCAGTTTGTGCTAGCCTTCTTAAGGCAAACTTGTTTAACTTATGTATGTACTCAGATATTGTTGCTTCCGCTGACTCGTCTATGATCGAGCTCTTGTATTCGAGCCCTCGAGGCCCCTGGCTTGTAATATGATGCTTGTATGACTTATTTTATTTGTAGAGTTGTGTTGTGATATCTTCCCGGAGTCCCTAATTTTGATCGTACACATTTGTGTGTATGATTAGTGTACGGTCAAATTGGGGGCGTCACAAATGCGGTCGATCTCTTCATCAGCCAGCTTCAGCTTCCGATTGAGTTCAGAAACTTCAGCGGCCTGGGCGTCGTCACCAATAGGGAAGCCTGTTATCCAATAGAAAAGTACGTCACCTCCTACGATTACTACTCGATCCTCTGTTCAGCCTTTTTCAAAACCAAACAAAGTAAGAAGGGCTACTATCTATATACAGACATATTTCCTTCATATGAAAAGCGTCTAAGAATATTACGTCGCATACCTTGAAGCCTGTTGGTGGGCTGGTGAAGGCTTCGTTCAGCCTGCTCTTTGCGGACTGAACCTTCTCAACCACCGCACCCATCAGAGTGTGGTGCTCCTCCATGATAGCAGCATGTCGTAGTGCCTCCACCAGAGTATTCGGCGCATCCGAATTAGTGGAGGTCGCCATTGAAATCGACACTCCTCCTTGTTTGTAGGGGGTTGCTCGCTCGATTCCGGAGCCGTATGGGTCTCCGAAATAGTGTTCGGCTGGGGGTCGGACTGGTCAGGGCCCCCGCCGTCGGTCTCCATGGGGGTTGCACCCCCATGTTCTTAGCAGCTAAGGCCTCACCCTCAGGCGCCGTATTGGCAGTCTCCTTCACCACTCCGTGGCCCGGAGAGGCTCTTTGGGACAACACCTCGATGCCATCCGCGGTGGTTGGCGGAGAGGCTCGCGGAGGCGTCTCGCTCTCCACCATCTCTGGTGCCAGAGAGCTCCCCTTAGATAGCAATGGATGGGGGAGGTCGCGGGCAGGACTGAAATACACACAACATAATACATTATATTGAAAACATAAAAGACCGGATATTTGTAAAGTATCCTTTGATACTTACGATGTGGCCAGGGGCTTTTCCCTGGGGCGCCTCTTGGGGATGTGTTCGGCATCCGAATCCGAACCATCCGAGAGGATTATCTTCTCCCTCTTGGACACCCCCTCCTCTGGGTCTGTGGAGGCTTCCCTTTTCTTTTTCCTCCCCTTGAAGGGAGAGTCACTTTCCGCCTCCTCCTCTTCTTCGTCTTCATCTCCTTCGTGGGAGGAGGGGACTTCGGTCTCTCCGGACACTACTGATGTCGCTTGAAGCTACGTCGGTATTTCCCCAAAGAGGAAGGGATGATGCAACATAGAGGTGGTAGGTATTTCCTCAGATATGAAACCAAGGTTATCGAACCAGTAGGAGAACCAAGCAACACAACGTAAACAGCCCCTGCACACGGATAACAAATCCTCGCAACCCGATGTGTTAAAGGGGTTGTCAATCCCTTTCGGGTACGGCGCCTCAAGATAGGCAAACAAACGTGAGATAAAATTGTAGTATATTGATAGATCGAACACCAAATAAAATAAATAAGGATAAATTGCAGC
Source organism: Triticum dicoccoides (assembly GCF_002162155.2). Lineage (NCBI taxonomy): Eukaryota > Viridiplantae > Streptophyta > Magnoliopsida > Poales > Poaceae > Triticum > Triticum dicoccoides. Next base: position 520,821,522 of record NC_041382.1, read on the forward strand.
AAGGTATTTTTGTATTTTTGGTTTAATAGATCTTAAAATAAAGTAAATGAAAAGTAGATCGCAAAGGCAAATAATAAGAGAAAGAGCCCCGGGGGCCAGAGGTTTCACTAGTGGCTTCTCTCGAGAAAAATAGCAAATGGTGGGTGAACAAATTATTGTTGGGCAATTGATAGGACTTCAAATACTCATGATGATATCCAGGCAATGATCATTACATAGGCACCACGTCCAAGATTAGTCGACCGACTCCTGCCTGCATCTACTACTATGACTCCACACATCGACCGCTATCCAGCATGCATCTAGTGTATTAAGTTCATGAAGAAACGGAGTAATGCAATAAGAACGATGACATGATGTAGACAAGTGATGTCTACTACACAACCTTCTTCTTGGAGACGTTGTTGGGCCTCCAAGTGCAGAGGTTTGTAGGACAGTAGCAAATTTCCCTCAAGTGGATGACCTAAGGTTTATCAACCCGTAGGAGGCGTAGGATGAAGATGGTCTCTCTGAAGCAACCCTACAACCAAATAACAAAGAGTCTCTTGTGTCCCCAACACACCCAATACAATGGTAAATTGTATAGGTGCACTAGTTCGGCGAAGAGATGGTAATACAAGTGGTATATGGATAGTAGATAATGGTTTTTGTAATCTGAAAATATAAAAACAGCAAGGTAACTAATGATAAAAGTGAGCACAAACGGTATTCCAATGATAGGAAACAAGGCCTAGGGTTTATACTTTCACTAGTGCAAGTCCTCCCAACAATAATAGCATAATTGGATCACATAACTATCCCTCAACATGCAACAAAGAGTCACTCCAAAGTCACTAATACCGGAGAACGAACAAAGAGATTATGGTAGGGTACGAAACCACCTCAAAGTTATTCTTTCCAATCATCCGTTGGGCTATTCCTATACGTGTCACAAACAGCCCTAGAGTTCGTACTAGAATAACACCTTAAGACACAAATCAACCAAAACCCTAATGTCACCTAGATCCTCCAATGTCACCTCAAGTATCCGTGGGGTATGATTATACGATATGCATCACACAATCTCCGATTCATCTATTCAACCAACACATAGAACCTCAAAGAGTGCCCCAAAGTTCCTACCGGAGAATCACGACGAAAACGTGTGCCAACCCCTATGCATAGGTTCATGGGCGGAACCCGCAAGTTAATCACCAAAACATACATCAAGTAAATCACGTGATATCCCATTGTCACCACAGATACGCACGACAATACATACATCAAGTGTTATCAAATCTTTAAAGACTCAATCCGATAAGATAACTTCAAAAGGAAAACTCAATCCATTACAAGAGAGTAGAGGGGGGGAAGAAAACATCATAAGATCCAACTATAATAGCAAAGCTCGCGATACATCAAGATCGTATCACCTCAAGAACATGAGAGAGAGGGATCAAACACATAGCTACTGGTACATACCCTCAGCCCCGAGGGAGAACTACTCCCTCCTCGTCATGGAGAGCACCAGGATGATGAAGATGGCCACCGAAGAGGGATTTCCCCCTCCGAAGGGTGCCGGAACGGGTCTAGATTGGTTTTCAATGGCTACGGAGGCTTCTGGCGGCGGAACTCCCGATCTATTGTGCTCCCCGACCGTTTTAGGATATATGGAGATATATAGGCGGAAGAAGTACGTCAGGGGAGCCACGAGGGGCCCACGAGGGTGGAGGGCGCGCCCCCCTGCCTCGTGGCCTCCTCGTTGCTTCCCTTATGTGGACTTCAAGTCTCCCGGGTTGCTTTCCTTCCAAAAATAAGTTCCGTGAAGTTTCAGGTCAATTGGACTCCGTTTGATTTTCCTTTTCTGCGATACTCTAAAACAAGGGAAAAAACAGAAATTGACACTGGGCTCTAGGTTAATAGGTTAGTCCCAAAAATCATATAAAATAGCATATAAATGCATATAAAACATCCATGGTTGATAATATAATAGCATGGAACAATCAAAAATATAGATACGTTGGAGACGTATCAACAAGATCTATCTATGTACAAATAGACCCCATCATTTTATCCTTACTAGAAACGATACATACGTGTCGGTTCCCCTTCTATCACTGGGATCAAGCACCGTAAGATCGAACCCACTACAAAGCACATATTCCCATTGCAAGATAAATAGATCAAGTTGGCTAAACAAAACCCAAATATCGGAGAAAAAATACGAGGCTATAAGCAATCATGCATAAAAGAGATCAAAGAAACTCAAATACTTTCATGGATATAAAAAGATAGATCTGATCATAAACTAAAAGTTCATCGATCCCAACAAACACACCGCAAAAGAGTTACATCATATGGATCTCCAAAAGACCATTGTATTGAGAATCAAGAGAGAGGGAGAGGAAGTCATCTAGCTACTAACTACGGACCCGAAGGTCTACAAAGAACTACTCACGCATCATCAGAGAGGCACCAATGGAGGTGGTGAACCCCATCCGAGATGGTGTCTTGATTGGATCTGGTGGTTCTAGACTCTGCGGCGGCTGGATCAATATTTCATCGACTCCCCTAGGGTTTTTGGAATATTGGGGTATTTATAGAGCAAAGAGGCGGTCCGGGGGCACTCGAGGTGGGCACAACCCACCAGGGCGCGCCTGGGCCTCATGGTGCGCCATGGTGGGTTGTGCTCTCCTCGGAGCACCCCCAGGCACAACCAGGGCCCATTATGTTCCTTCTGGTCCAAAAAAAATCTCCGTAAACTTTAGTTGCGTTTGGACTCTGTTTGATATTGATTTCTTGCGATGTAAAAAAACATGCAGAAAACAACAACTGGCACTTGGCACTATGTAAATAGGGTTAGTACCAAAAAATGATATAAAATGACTATAAAATGATTATAAAACATCCAAGATTGATAATATAACAGCATGGAACAATAAAAAATTATAGATACGTTTGGAGACGTATCAACTGCGTCCGAAGTACCCTTACGATGGAGGCCACCCTTGGCCTCCTTGCTCTTCTTCTTGGCCTTCTTCTCCGGCGCTTGATAGGGCGCCGGAACCAACACCTTCGTAAGCTGGGGTGTGGCCGGATCTTCAGGCAGCGGTGCCGGACACTTGATCCGCTCCTCCTTCGCTATCCAGCCCTGTGAGAGGGATGGAAAACTCGTTATGCCTAAGAATTTATGGACCAAGTTTATGTTCGGGAATAACACACTTACCGGAGTGGCCGGATTTTCGCTGTCAAGGCCGATGTCTTCGATCTTCTTTGGCCACGTCTTCTGGGCCTTGAAGAGCAGCTTCCAGATCTCTTTGTGCTTTGTGCCGAAGAAGCGCTGCAGGGTCCGGGGACCTTCCGGATTGAACTCCCACATATGGAGAGGCCAAAGTTGGCAGGGGAGGATCCGGCGGAAGAGCATCACCTGAATCACGTCAGTGAGACTGGTGTTCTTGCTTATCATGTTTTTGATGCGCTTTTGCAGCGCCAACACTTCCGCGGTCGACCCCCAGTCCAGACCCTTGTTGGTCCACGGCGCGAGCCTCATAGGGGGTCCGGATCTAAACTCAGGAGTGGCCGCCCACCTGGCGCCGCGGGGTTCGGTGATGTAGAACCACTCCTGCTGCCACACCTTGACGGTCTCCACGAAGGCCCCTTTAGGCCAAGTGGTGTTGGGGAGCTTGCTCACCATGGCGCCACCACAGTCCGCATGCTGCCCGTCGACCACCTTCGGCTTCACATTGAAGACTTTTAGCCATAGGCCGAAGTGTGGGGGATGCGGAGTAGCGCCTCACACACGACGAAAAATGCTGAGATGTGGAGGAAATAATTTGGGGCTAGATCATGAAAATCTTTCCCGTAATAGAACATGAGGCCGCGGACAAAGGGGTGAAGGGGAAACCCTAGTCTGCGGAGGAAGTGAGGGATGAACACAACCCTTTCGCCGGGCCCCGGGGTGGGGATAACTTGCTCCTTGGCAGGGAGCCTGTGTGCGATGTCCGCAGACAGGTACCCCGCCTCCCGGAGCTCCTTAACATCCTTCTCCGTGACGGAGGAGGCCTCCCACTTGCCCTTCGAGCCAGATCCAGACATGGCTGGAGAGGTTGGTGGCGGTGGGAAAGATTGAAGTTTGGGCGCTGGAGCTTGAGGGTGGGAAAGCAGGAGAAGGAAGAAGGCATGGGATAAAAAGGGATCGTCATACACTTATATAGGCAGTGAATATCAAGCGCCCTCAAGCCTTAAAACTCGCCTGTTCCCAAGGGGTCGTGCGAATGGCACGGTTGGATTACCCAAAACCGTATTGATGAGGATCCCGTGATAAGCGGACACGATCTCTGTTTTGACAAGACGTGTCAATAGAGGTCGTGCCTCGAAACGCGAAGAAATGGTTCGAAATGTTAAAGAGGCCAGACGTGGCGTTTCGCCGAAAAGGTTGTCAGTTGACAGACATTATTTTGATTAAATATTTTGCCTTCGTGGTTGAGGGTTGTGACTGTCATGCAGAGCTGGATATAGTTCTTTTATTCAGAAGATTGCTTTGAAGTATTCGAGAGGAGGAACCCACCTTACAATGTCGAAGACAATTTGCGTGCCGAACATATCGTCATTGAAGACTGGTTTAGGGGCTACTGAGGGAGTCCTGGATTAAGGGGTCCTCGGGTGTCCGGGCTGTGTGATATGGGCCGGACTGATGGGCCGTAAAGATACAAGGTAGAAGACCTTTCCCCGTGTCCGGATAAGACTCTCCTATGCGTGGATGGCAAGATTGTCCTCCGGATGTATAATTTCCTTCTTCTGCAAGCCGACTCTGTACAACCGTAGGCCCCTCCGTTGTCTATATAAATCGGAGGGTTTAGTCCGTAGATGCTATCAGAATTGACATAGGCTAGACAGCTAGGGTTTAGCCATTACGATCTCGAGGTAGATCTACTCTTGTAACCCCTATACTCATCAAAGACAATGAAGCAGGAAGTAGGGTTTTACCTCCATTAAGAGGGCCCGAACCTGGGTAAACATTATCCTTTGTCTCCTGTTACCTTCGATCCTCAGACGCATAGTTCGGGACCCCCTACCCGAGATCAGCCGGTTTTGACACCGACAAAGGCCACTTAGCCGAGGAGCGGACCACTGCACCATCAACACTCTCATGGCAGGACTCTGAGCGTTGGCTCTGCGACTGGCACCGCCTC
>NC_041382.1:520826849-520834218 GCF_002162155.2 Triticum dicoccoides
GCCCCCGCGCGTGACCCGGACTAGCTCTTTTGGCTCCATGCGTTTGTGTGGCATGTGCCATCTTTCTTTCTTTTATTCCTAGGGCTTGTTGAGCTGGTGCCCTCAATAAAACCTTTATTTGTGTACTTCTTGTTTGTACTTTGGTCTCGTGTGTGTTGCTACCTTGTTAGGCTTGATGTATGCTTGTGGCGGTTTGCTTTATACTATATAAAGCAGGACGAAAGCCTATTTCGGTATATGAGATTACATACTAAATTGACCAGTTTACGAGTATTTGGCCTAAAGTGTGCAATCACTTTGAATTTCTGGACTAATGACACATTTCACTCTACAAGCTCATGAGTTTCAACAAGTTTGCTCCGCTCAGACGAAGGTCAGAGGCGACTTGCTTACGGATGCGTCCTTGATGGATGCTCGAGGAAGAAGACTTTGGCACCCCTAAAATTTGTATCTTTCAAATTTTGTATGGATGTTTTTATAAGGGTTTGTTTGCTTAAATATGACCAAAAAGAAATATGAAAAACTTTGAATTTGTTTGATTTCAGCAGCACGTAGGCTGCAAAGGAACCACGATCTGCTTGCCAAACTGATCGTCCTGCCCGTGTCCTCTAGACACGGATACCTTGTGCTCCCTCTATAAATACTCCACGTTGCGGTGCTCTTAGTACAAAGCAGTGAGCTTTACACTAGTGAGCCGTGAGCCCGTGACAAGTTTGTTTCTCTCCCGTAGTCCCACACTCGAACGAGATGGCTGACGAGTACGGCCGCAGCGGCTACGGCAGGTCCGGTGCCGGCGACGACTACGACAACAAGACCAGCAACGAGGGCTACAACCGCCGCGAAGGTGGCTACAACAAGTCCGGCGCCGACGACTACGAGCACGAGCGCAGCAGCGGCCGCGGCGGCTACAACAAGTCCACCGGCGACGACGAGTACAGCGGCGCCGGGTACAAGAAGTCCGAAGGCGACGACTACGACACCGGTTACAACAAGCAGTCGAGCAACGAGGACTACGGCCGCAACAAGCCCGGCAGTGACGACTACGACCGCAGCGCCGGCGGGTACAAGAAGTCCGGCGGAGACGACGACGAGTACAGCGGTGGCGGGTACAAGAAGTCGGGTGGCGACGACGAGTACAGCGGTGGCGGGTACAAGAAGTCGGGTGGCGACGACGAGTACAGCGGCGGCGGGTACAAGAAGTCCGGCGGCGACGACACGGAGTACGGGTCGTCCAGGGACGAGACCGAGAAGTACAGGAAGGAGGAGAAGGAGCACAAGCACAAGGAGCACCTCGGCGAGATAGGCACCCTCGCCTCCGGCGCCTTCGCCATGGTACGTACCTCCCGAACGATATTTCCTCGCGCAAAGATTTTAGGCTCTCGAACGCACGTTTCCACCGATGATGATTCAATCATGGTGCGAATTAACGGGCCATGTATATATGGATGTGTGTAGTACGAGAAGCACCAGGTGAAGAAGGACCCGGAGAACGCGCACCGTCACAAGATCGAGGAGGAGGTGGCCGCGGTGGCGGCTGTGGGCAGCGGCGGGTACGCGTTCCACGAGCACCACGAGAAGAAGGAGTACAAGGAGTCGGCGGAGGACGGCGAGGACGAGGAGTCCGGCCGCGGCGAGGGGAAGAAGAAGCACCACTTCTTCGGCTAAGCTAGCCAGCTGCTGCTAATCGATCCGCGATTCAGCTAGCTAGCTAGCACACGTATACGCGCGAGCGTGCGTCCAATAAGAGCCGGGAATTTGTGCGTATATACGGCTCGTTATATATACGAACGTACGTTCGGTCGGTGTGCGTGTGTTGCTTTTTTTTTTCATGGGTGTGCGTGTGTTGCTGCTTACAACGTTGTGTGGAGTATGTATTTAACTTGCTGCGTGTCTACATATGTACTTGCTCTGTTTCTAAATATTTGTCTTTATAGAAATTTTAACAAGTGACTACTTACGAAGCAAAATGAGAAAATCTACATTTTAAAATATGTTTATATACATCTGTATATGATAGTCCATTTAAAATCTCTAAGAAGACAAATATTTAAAAACGGGATAGTATTATTGTATGTATTGTTTCTGCATGGGCATAGTATCGAGAATTCAATCAGTTCTTTTGTTTCCGGGCGTGACGAAATCCTGGCCGCTCGATCGGTGCGCTCCCATCACTCGTGAGTCGTGATAGCATGCATATGATGAACTTAATTTAGAGGATTGGAATTTCTCATGGTTTTATCATATATATACTGTTCGATTTATATGATTGCATTCTATAGGAAATTTTCTTAAGAAATTTCTTGCACTGCATTTCCTTAAAAAATTGTTATCCACTCACATCTCTTGGAAAGAGGATTCTCATTTTTGCCTAGTTTATTGAAAGTTAAAGACTTATTTTACCAACACTAAGAAAATTCTTGGAGATGGTAAAAATAACAGGTTCTCGGAAGATTAGTAGGTAGGTGACGAACCTTTGAAAGTGGCTTATCCTATACTTTATATGTTAAGTTTTTTATCACAACATTTTTGTGGTTGATGTCATTGAGAAAGCTAGGGATAATTTTACTCTCATAAGAGCTAATTTTTTAAAATAATACATTTTTTATATTGAATTTCAGAAATATTACGCTGTAATTATATGCTTTTTTAAATATTACCCAGTCGGCCTACTGCTGGCCGATTGGCCCCAGTCGGCCCACTGCTGGCCGATTGGCACCCAGTCTGCTTCCTCTAGGCCGATAGGTGCATTGCACCCATTTATCTGTTGAATACGTATTTGAAAACTGTTGAAGAAGTATTTAAAAAAATGTTTATCATGCATGTAAAAATGTTAATCAAGCATTTGAAAAAAATATTAAACAAGTATTTAAAAAATGTTGAACAAATATATAAAATTGCTGAATAGGTATTTGAAAAATGTTGAAGAAGTATTTTAGGAAATGTTGATTATGTATATAAAAATGTTAATCGAGCATTTGCAAAAAATGCTGAACAAGCATTTGAAAAAGATGTTGAAACTCAACATTTTTTCAAATGCTTGTTCAGCATTTTTTTGCAAATGCTTGATCAACATTTTTACATGCATGATAAACATTTTTTCAAATACGTCTTCAACATTTTTCAAATACGTATTCAACAGATAAATGGGTGCAATGCACCTGTCAGCCTAGACGAAGCAGACTGGGTGCCAATCGGCCAGCAGTAGGCTGACTGGGGCCAATCGGCCAGCAGTGGGCCGACTGGATCCAATCGGCCGGCAGTGGGCCGACTGGGGCCCAATTGGCCAGCAGTAGGCCGACTGGATCCAATCGGTCAGCAGTAGGCCGACTGGGTAATATTTTCAAAAAATATAATTACGACGTAATATTTCTGAAATTTAATGTGAAAAATGTATTATTTTTTAAAAAATTAGCCTCATAAGAACTATATCTTCAATGTATTGGCTCTAGTGGCTACAACATATCATGTTGCAGGTGTCTACGATGAGGAGTGATGTTTATGTAGGGTTATGTGTCTTTACTCGAGAAGGTTTGCATGTGGCGTAGATGGAGCTCTGGCAAGTTATTTGTGTTTTCGGTTGTAATGATACTTTATTTGAACTAGCCTTGAGCTAGATTTGTATTAGACTATGTTATTCTGGATCATTTTGATGTAATACAGTGATGCATTTTTATTTGGTATTACATCAGTATCGTGTATGCTGGCGGATCGATTCAGGGGCTAGCATGGTAAGCACATGACCAACCTTGTCAGGTTGGTCATTATACTTGCTCCATGCCTAACTGCCAGGAAGTTTCACTTTCTTTCTCCTTGCGCCATGACTGAATTTTGAAATTGCGTGACGCACATACACACACCATCGTGCACAAATAATCACTGGCGAGCAATGGTGAGTGCAGGACGAAACTACCCTCCCATTAATGGCCTCCACAACTCCCCCTGATTTTCAAGGCGTTCGTTTGGATGGCCATGCGGCTTCATCCCCTACTATAAAAGCCCGACGGCGAGGCGTCCCCATCACCAAAGCCCTAAACGCCACCCTCTCTACCCGCTACCTCCTCCTTTTCCATCTCCTTCACACTCGGACAATGTCACTGCATAATAACGCATCCTATTGGATCAACTTGGTGGTGGAGCGGAATCTCCAGCCCCAGACGCTCTGCACTGGGGCAAACTCCCGGTGCAGTGCACTAGTCACGATAGCCGTTGGACCCTCCTCCCGTGATGGTAGCGGATCTGGCGACCGCGGGGATATCGAGTCACTCGTCTGCGTGAAGGAGGAGGATCATCCCGTCGGCCCTACTGCGGTCCTTTTCCCGGTGAACGAAGTCGTCCCTTTCCGATGTCGGATCCCGAGGACCCGCCCGATGTTGTGTTTCCTCTCAATGCCCTTGAAACTCGCAATGTCATGTTGAGGTTCTTCTCCTCATGTGTTGTTGCTTCTTCTCTTCTATTGATGCTCTTGCTCTTTTTCTTCTTCAGATCCTTGTTTGACCTTTGTTATCCCACATTCCCTGTGCCCATTCCATCCTTTTGTTCTTCCAGGTCATTGTCAAATGCCTCCACACCATGAACGGAGCTAACAACATCGTTAGGCGTCACATATTCCTCCTCTGGTACCAGTTCATCACAACCCCATTGCAGGATCGAGTTATGCATAATGCAACAAGTAAGAATAAGCTTCACATGGACCTGGAAAGTGTGGATGACTTATGATTCAGGATCTTAAACCTGTTCTTTAGAGTTCCAAATGCCCTCCCAACAGTAACTCTAAGGCTGGAGTGTTTGAGATTAAATAGTTCCTGTGGAGTCTTAGAATAGTTCCTACTAGTGAACTCGTTCAGATGGTACCTGATTTTCCTGAAGGGTGGAAGAACACCTAGACGGCATTCATAACCAGCATCTCGTAGGTAGTACTTGCCATCGGGGATATTGATGCCATTAGGATGGATCATGCTATCACTAAGAATGTTAGCATCATGTGTTGATCCTTCCCAACCAGCCAGCACATATGTAAACTTTAGATCAAAGTCAACAACATTAAGCACATTCTGGCTTGTGTAGAGCTTTCTACCCCTGTATGTTGCAGGTTGTGACATCGGCACTCTGGCAGTGACATGATACCATCTATTGCCCCAATGCAACCCTAAAATGGCATTATAAGATGGTGTTATGGCTATAGCAGAACAATACAAGCATATCAAGGCATAAACTACATATTGTCAGTGCTCACCTTGAAGTATGGATACCATCTTGGGCTAGTGCGAATCTTGATAGGAATCCGGCGGGTTGGTGACCTGATCATCTCTCCTCTGAGTTCCCCAACAGTATACAACACTTGCCTGAAGTACGTGGAAATGGTATCCATTGATCTTCTGAATGTGTTTGCATAACCCTGAACCTCTGGTTATGACCAATAACATGGAGGAACATGGCTACTTGCTCTTCCACACTAGTGTGGATGCTATCTTGTAGCATCCTCCTGCTCCTGAAGGTCTGCACAAGTGCAACCAAAGGTGATCTTTTCATTCAAAACATCCACAAAGCCTCTGTGTAGTTGCAGTTGTAGATGTAGTTTAGATTAACCATCCTCTCCTAGCCCCAGATTAACACTAGGCCATAATGGATGACAAGCTTATCACCACGACGAACGACTCTCTTGTGTATCAATATGAGCCACGCCTGAATCACAGCTATCAATGCTTCTACCTAAACTACCAGCTTCATCCTTGCGTTCATTATAACCTAGTCGACACCGAGGGTGCGTTGAGCAATGGCGAAATTGATCCTACACCTTTCCTAATGGCCTAACAACCGACCTAACATAGGGGAGGGGGTTTGATGTCTCTTGAAGCTACGTTGGTATTTCCCCAAAGAGGAAGGGATGATGCAGCACAACGGCGGTAGGTATTTCCCTCAGATACGAAACCAATGTTATCGAACTAGTAGGAGAACCAAGCAACACAACGTAAACAGCCCCTCGCAACCCGACGTGTTAAAGGGGTTGTCAATCCCTTTCGAGCTTTGTAGATAGTAACACTACTATCAGCGTCTGTCTTCCTCTTGAAGATCCATTTATTCCGAATGGTTCGCCGATCATCGGGCAAGTCAATCAAAGTCCATACTTTGTTCTCATACATGGATCCCATCTCAGATTCCATGGCCTTAAGCCATTTCACGGAATCTGGGCTCATCATCACTTCCTCATAGTTCGTAGGTTCGTCATGGTCTAGTAACATAACTTCCAGAACAGGATTACCATACCACTCTCGTGCGGAACATACTCTGTTTGACCTATGAGGTTTGGTAGTAACTTGATCTAAAGTTTTATGATCATCATTAACTTCCTCACTAATTGGTGTAGGCATCACTGGAACTAATTTCTGTGATGAACCACTTTCCAATTCGGGAGAAGGTACAATTACCTCATCAAGTTCTACTTTCCTCCCACTCACTTCTCTCGAGAGAAACTCCTTCTCTAGAAAGGATCCACTCTTAGCCACAAAGATCTTGCCTTCGGATCTGTGATAGAAGGTGTACCCAATAGTTTCTTTTGGGTATCCTATGAAGACGCACTTCTACGATTTGGGTTTGAGCTTATCAGGCTGAAACTTTTTCACATCAGCATCGCAACGCCAAACTTTAAGAAATGACAGCTTAGGTTTCTTGCTAAACCATAGTTCATACGGTGTCATCACAACGGATTTTTAGACGGTGCCTTATTTAACGTGAATGCAGCTGTCTCTAATGCATAACCCCAAAGCGATAGTGGTAAATCGGTAAGAGACATCATAGATCGCACCATATCTAATAAAGTACGGTTATGACGTTCGGACACACCATTACGCTGTGGTGTTCCAGGTGGTGTGATGTAACGCCCCGAGACCGATGTGCCAGGTGTCGTGCAGTTATTCGCTGTTGTTGCGTTGTCATTGCTTGCGTGTCATGCATTGCATATCATGTCATCATGTGCATTTCATTTGCATACATATTCGTCTCATGCATCCGAGCATTTTCCCCGTTGTCCGTTTTGCATTCCGGCGCTCCGTTCTCCTCCGGTGGTCATTTCCATCTTTCTTTCATGTGTGGGGATTAAACATTTCCGGTTTGGACCGAGACTTGCCAAGCGGCCTTGGTTTACTACCGGTAGACCGCCTGTCAAGTTTCGTGCCATTTGAACTTTGTTTGATACTCCAACGGTTAACCGAGGGACCAAAAAGGCCTCATGAGTGTTGCAGCCCAACACCCCTCCAATTTGTCCCAAAACCCACCTAAACCCTCTCCATCTCCTAGAGCGTTCGATCACGACCGCGTGGCTGAAAACCGCACCTCATTTGGACTCTCCTAGCTCCCTCTAGGCCTATATATA
>NC_041382.1:520834597-520885394 GCF_002162155.2 Triticum dicoccoides
GCTGAGGCACCCCGCCGCCGCCAGGCGCTTCCCCACCGCCGCTGCCAGATGCTCCGCCGCCCCGCCGCCGGAAGGCCCCGCCGTCGCCGCCATGTGCCTCGCCCTGCCTCCACCGAGGCGCCGTGAACCGCCTCCGCCGTCGCTCGTCACGGATCCGGTCGGGCCGGACCGGATCCGGCGACCTCGAGCCCGGCCACCACCTCAACTGTTCTCCGGTGCCAACTCCGGCGAAGATCCGGCTCCACCTCGATCTGCGTGCACCCGGGTCCAAACCCTAGATCTGTTTTCGGAGTGGTAATTTCTACTAAGTCCCCGAAATTACCAGATTCACATGCCCATGTTCATCATGTCGTAACTTTGCATCTGTATCTCCGATTCATGCATATAGCATATCAAAATGTTCGTCTCAGAGAGTACATCATTTCATATCATTGCATCATTCTCATTTGAGTTCATCTTGATGCCCGAAATGCTGTTGGAAGTATGCTAGTTGAGATAATTGTCAGATCTGCTGCTCCATTTAGATTTTTGTCATTTTTGCCATGATTATTGTGTGCATGATATTCCCAGGAGCTCTACATATGTTTTGTTATAGGTTTTGCCATCTTTCCAGTGGTGTCATCCATGTATTTTTGTGATGTGTGTGGTGACTAGCACAAGCTTGCAAAGTGGTGCACTTGTTAATGCTGATTTCAGGGACTTAGCAATTCCACCAAGTCCTTGGTCTGTTTATCTCATTATGCCATATGTTCATGTTGTTTCCTAGTGATCCGTGCCTCTTTTGAGGATGATCAGTAAGGATGATTTGTTAATCTTGTAGTGCTCTATCCATGCATGTCTTTGTTTGCAATTATGGAGCACCCTAGCTTGAGTCAATCGAGCTCTACTTTTGTCATTTCGTGAATCTAGGCAGATTGTCTACTTGTTAGCGATTTCGCCGATGATGTGGTAGTTGATCCGTGCATGCTATGTTATTGTTCTTGCCATGTCTAGCTCATACTATGTGTATTCTTGATGGGTGTATGCTTAAATTGTCATGACATGCTCTGTAGTGAGTGCATCGAGCTCGTAAACATGCCTACTTGATATCTATTTTTAGCATGCTCCAGTTTTCACTAAGTCTGAGAACTGATTATGTTTTTGCCATGTTCACATGCTTGCAAATGTATTTTATGATCCCTTTTGGCTCAAGGTCACTAAGGGACTTTTGTTAAGCTCTTTGAGTAGCTCCATGCTATGCTTTACTTTGCCATGTTCAGGTCCTGTAGCATATAGTTTTATTGCTCCAATGTGTGCTACCTGATCTGAAATTCTAGACAAGTGTTAATTTCACTAAGTCTGAAATATGTTTACCAAATGCATTTTTGCCATGCTTGTTTGAACCTGTTAATGGATGAATTGGCCATAGCTCAGTGTTCCTCTTTTGTTAAGCATCATGAATGGATTTCCTGCCATGTATTTTGTTTCCATGTTTGAGTGTTGTAGCATGTTCATCTTGATGCATTTAGATGGCTACTTGCTGTTTATCGCAGACCGGTGCCATATTTGAATTGCTTGCCATTTCCAAACCGTAACTCCGATTCCGGTGATCTTTATATCGTTTTCAAGCGATTTCATCTCACCTTTCCAGTGGCGCACTTGGATTTCCAAGTTGAGTCCAGGTTCCTTCATTCCCTTGCAAATCATGCATATGCATCGCATACCGCATTCCGCATATCATACCATGTTCATGTGTTGTTTGTTTACTATGTTGTGTGCTTCTTTCCGGTGTTTGCTTCTTCTGGTTGGTTCCGGTAACGTCGCGTTTCTGAGGACCCGTTCGACTACGTCCGTTTGTCTTCTTCATGGACTCGTTCTTCTTCCTTGCTGGATTTCAGGCAAGATGATCATACCCTCGAAATCACTTTTATCTTTGCTTTGCTAGATGCTCGCTCTTTTGCTATGCCTATGCTGTGATACCTACCACTTGCTTATCATGCCTCCTATATTGTTGAGCCAAGCCTCTAACCCACCTTGTCCTAGCAAACCGTTGTTTGGCTATGTTACCGCTTTGCTCAGCCCCTCTTATAGCGTTGTTAATTGCAGGTGAAGATTGAAGTCGTTCCTTGTTGGAACAAGGAGATTCTTTCCTTGTTGGAACATTGCTTACTTGTTGGGATATCACAATATATCTTATTTATTGCATCTATATACTTGGTAAAGGGTGGAAGGCTCGGCCTTATGCCTGGTGTTTTGTTCCACTCTTGCCGCCCTAGTTTCCGTCATATCGGTGTTATGTTCCCGGATTTTGCGTTCCTTACGCGGTTGGGTAATAATGGGAACCCCTTGACAGTTCGCCTTGAATAAAACTCCTCCAGCATGGCCCAACATTGGTTTTACTATTCGCCACCTAGCCTTTTTCTTTCCCTTGGGTAGGCCTGCCCAAGGGTCATCTTTATTAAACCCCCGGGCCAGTGCTCCTCTGAGTGTTGGTCCAAACTGAGCGATGTCCGGAGCTACCAGGGGAAACTCTGGGCTGGCCCACCCAACGTCTGGCTCATCCGGTGTGCCCTGAGAACAAGATATGTGCATCTCCTATCGGGATTTCTCGACACATCTGGGTGGCTTTGCTGGTCTTGTTTTACCATTGCTCAAATGTCTTGTAACCGGGATTCCGAGTCTGATCGGGTCTTCCCGCTAGAAGGAATATCCTTCGTTGACCATGAGAGCTTGTGATGGGCTAAGTTGGGACTCCCCTGCAGGGATTTGAACTTTCGAAAGCCGTGCCCGCGGTTATGGGCAGATGGGAATTTGTTAATGTATGGTTGTAGAAAACCTGAAGTTGACCTTAATTAAAATGCATCAACCGCGTGTGTAACCGTGATGGTCTCTTCTCGGCGGAGTCCGGGAAGTGAACACGGTGTTGGAGTTATGCTTGACGTAGCTTGTTCTAGGATCACTTCTTGATCATACTTTTATCGACCGTGCTTTGCCTTCTCTTCTCGCTCTCATTTGCGTATGTTAGCCACCATATATGCTAGTCGCTTGCTGCAGCTCCACCTCATATCTTTTACCTTACCCATAAGCTTAAATAGTCTTGATCGCGAGGGTGCGAGATTGCTGAGTCCCCGTGGCTCACAGATACTTCCAAAACCAGCTTGCAGGTGCCGATGAGTCCGTGCAGATGACGCAATCAATCTCAGGAGGAGCTCGATGAAAATCTGGTCCTTTGTGTTGTTTCGTTCTAGTTGTTCAGTAGTGGAGCCCAGTTGGGGTCGATCGGGGACCGTGTCGCATTTGGGGTTCTTCTTTTATTTTGGTTCCGTAGTCGTACCTTGATTGTATTTGGATGTTGTAATGCTTTATTCATGTATTGTGTGAAGTGGCGATTGTAAGCCAACTATGTATCTCTTTCCCTTATGTATTACATGGGTTGTGTGAAGATTACCTCACTTGTGATATTGCTTTCAATGCGGTTATGCCTCTAAGTCGTGCTTCGACACGTGGGAGATATAGCCGCATCGAGGGCATTACATGTGAGTTGCAAAACCATTCGACATTGTTTCAACTGAAGGCCAAACTCGTAATTCAAATATTTTCTCTTCGTGATCAGATCATAGAAACTTTATTTTCTTGTTACGATGATTCTCCACTTCACTCTGAAATTCTTTGAACTTTTCAAACGTTTCAGACTTGTGTTTGATTAAGTAGATATACTCATATCTTCTCAAATCATCTGTGAATGTCAGAAAATAACAATACCCGCCGCGAGCCTCAACACTCTTCGGACTGCATACATCGGTATGTATTATTTCCAATAAGTCAGTGGCTCGCTCCATTGTTTCGGAGAATGGATTCTTAGTCATCTTGCCCATGAGGCATGGTTCGCAAGCATCAAATGATTCACAATCAAGTGATCCCAAAAGTCCATCAGCATGGAGTTTCTTCATGCGCTTTACACCAATATGACCTAAACGGCAGTGCCACATATAAGTTGCACTATCATTATTAACTTTGCATCTTTTGGCTTCAATATTATGAATATGTGTATCACTACGATCGAGATTCAATAAACCATTTATGTTGAGTGTATGACGGTCAGTGTCAAAACCGGCGGATCTCGGGTAGGGGATCTCGAACTGTGCGTCTAAGGCGGATGGTAACAGGAGGCAGGGGACACGATGTTTACCCAGGTTCGGGCCCTCTTGATGGAGGTAATACCCTACGTACTGCTTGATTGTTCTTGATGATATGAGTATTACAAGAGTTGATCTACCACGAGATCGTAGAGGCTAAACCCTAGAAGCTAGCCTATGGTATGATTGTATGTTGTCCTACGGACTAAACCCTCCGGTTTATATAGACACCAGAGGGGGCTAGGGTTACACAGAATCGGTTACAAGGGAGGAGATCTACATATCTGTATTGCCTAGCTTGCCTTCCACGCCAAGGAGAGTCTCATCCGGACACAGGACGAAGTCTTCAATCTTGTATCTTCATAGTCCAATAGTCTGGCTAAAGGATATAGTCCGGCTGTCCGGAGACCCCCTAATCCAGGACTCCCTCAGTAGCCCCTGAACCAGGCTTCAATGACGATGAGTCCGGCGCGTAGTATTGTCTTCGGCATTGCAAGGCGGGTTCCTCCTCCGAATACTCCATGGAAGATTTTGAACACAAGGATAGTGTCCGGCTCTGCAAAACAAGTTCCACATACCACCGTAGAGAGAATAATATTTCCACAAATCTAATCTTCTGACACGTTCTGACAGCATGACATCACGCCATGGCCCGGTCATTATTCGAACCGTTTTTCTCAACCAGCACCGCACATATCGCGAGGCGGTTTTCTTGACACGTCTTGTCAAAGCAGGGATCGTGTTCCCCTTATTATGATATTCTGATCAATACGGACGTGGGTAACCCATCCACGCCATCAATTACGGTGCTTGGGGAATAAGCGATTTTACCAGGCAAGTGGGGAGGCGCATCGCCTCCTCCGCCCTTATAAAGGGACAACGATTCACTCTTTTCACCCACGCCTTCCTCCTCCTTGCTTACCCATTCCCGTACACTCGAGCTCTAGCACCCAAGCCCGCGTTCTTCTTCTCAAACCACTCCAAGCATGTCTGGAGCAGGAGGCAAGTGGATGGTCTCCTCCGTCACGGAGAACATCAAAAAGTTACGGGAAGCCGGATATCTGGCTGCGGATATCGCGCACCGGCTGCCAGATGCGGGGCATATCATCCCAACACTCGTACCCCATGAGAGGGTAGTTTTTCTTACCCACTTTGTCCGCGGACTGGGATTTCCTCTCCACCCGTTTGTCCGCGGGCTCATGTTCTACTACGGGCTGGATTTTCATGATCTGGCCCCCAATTTCATCCTCAACATCTCGGCGTTTATCGTCATGTGCGAGGCCTTCCTCCGCATCAAGCCCCATTTTGGCCTGTGGCTGAAGACCTTCAATGTCAAACCGAAGGTGGTGGTCGGCCAGCAAGCGAAGTACGGAAGCGCCATGGTGGGCAAGATGCCTAATGTCACCTGGCTTGAAGGCTCCTATGTGGAGACATAAAGGGGTGGCAATCGGGGTGGTTCTACATCACCGAGCCGCGCGACACCAACTGGGTGGCGGCCCCCGAATTCCGATCCAGAATCCCCACACGGCTCACCTCCTGGAAAGAGAAGGACATGTCCTGGGGTTCCTCGGTAGAGCTGACCAGACTCCAGACCTGCATCAAGAACATGATGAGCAAGAAAATCAAGCTCATCAACGTGGTCCAGGTCATGCTCTTCCGCCGGATTCTCCCGTGTCAACAACAGGTATTCAACTTGTGGGAGTTCGACCCGGCCAAGCACCAGAGGCTGCGAGAGCTCTATGACACGACACACGAGGACATCTGGAGGGTGCTGTTCAAGGGTGCCGAGGTACCTCCTTCCCTCACCGAGGACCGCAGACTCAGCGCAAAGCGCCGCGCCAATTCGGTAAGTTTTTATATTTCACAGGGTATCCATTTGCCCCAGTTTAATCATGTGCGGGATCTAAGCCTTCCATGCCTTTAATAGGACTGGGTGAAGACAGTGGAGCAGATCGACTACCCCGCCCCCCTGTCGGAAGATCCTGTAGATGCTCTCCTGACGAAGATGCTGGTTCCAGCACCTTACGCGGTGCCGGTGAAGAAGGCCAAGAAGAAGGCCGCGGGGACCTGAAAGGGTCTCCGGCGCAAGGTTGTATCGGACTCATCGTTCGATAACTCCGACGCGCCCTCCTCCCACGAAAACGAGGAGGAGGAAGAGAAAAGTCCCCCCCCCCAGCCGGGGGAGACAAGAAAAGGAAGGCCGACCCAACCGGGGAGGCCGAAGGGTCCAAGAAGGGCAGGACCCTCCATCCAGACTGCTCCACGACGGCCGCCTACAGCGGCGACGAGTGGCTACCCAGGGTCAAGCCCCTGGCGAAGTCGTAAGTATCCGGACACCATAGTAATTCATGGTATGTTTTATTGCACTGCTTCTCCTCATGCCGAACATGATTATGCAGTCCGTCCCGAGCTCATCTTGACGTATCTTCGTTGAGCGGTTCGTTGGACTCGTCAGATATGAACAACGGTTCTCTTCCGACCGCCTCCACCCCTTGCCTTGCGGACAACGTCGAGGTGTTGTCTCAACAGGCACCGGGCCAAGGGGAGGCAGTCCTGGGGGCGCCTCGAGGCGACCTTCCAGACCTTGGGCGCAAAGGGAGCCGGACTCCCCTGGACTCCAGGTTCGGCCCCCAGCCGAACACTGCACCGGAATCTTTGGTGGTTCCGGACTCCGATGGGAGACCCCCCGTTAAGGGGGGCAAGCCTCCCGTGCCGGTGTCCTCTGTCTATCCAGAGGCACCGGACAACTTGCTGGAAGCGCTTCGCGGCGCTTCCATCGACGAAGAGCATCGTACTATCATGAGTGCGATGATCGAGGAAGTTCCGTCCGCCAAAAACGGACTGACTGAAGCTTGCGCCAGCCTCCTAATAGGCTTTGAGGTAAGCAATCAAAATATAAGAAAATAGTACAACATAGATAGTAGCCCCTGATGCTCTGTTTTACATTCGAGTAGAAAGGCTGAATATAGGATCAAATGATGACTCAGGAGTCTAATCAGAATATATCTATGTGTATGTGCAGGCTTCGCTGCTGGCCGCTACTGCATGTACTACGAAGGTCTCTGCATTGAAGCAGGACCTGGAGCGGTCCGAGAACGAGCTTGGCCTTACCAAGAGGCAGCTCGAGGAGAGCAAAGGTAAGTAATACCTTGTCTATATAAAATAAAAGAAGTTAGGGTGTAAAGTAACAGGATCATCATGAATTTTCCAGGGGCCATGACCGAAGTGGCGACCCTGAAGAAGGCGCCGTCCGAGGCCGAAGACAAAGTGGCCAAAGAGCGCATTGAGCGGGAGAAACAAGAAGCCCGAGTGGGCGAGGTGCAGCAAGAGCTCGAGGCTCTCGCCAAGAAACACGAGTCCTTGGCGCTTGACTCTAAGACGCGAGAGTCCGAGCTTGAGAAGGCGCTCGAAAGCGCCCGGAGCGCCAAGGCTGAAGCCCACAAGGCCCTCCAGGAGATTGATGCAGTGAAGAAGATAGCAGCGGGTAAGGCATTCATTATGCAAAGCAAGCATGTGAAGGAAACTTTCCTTTTTCTTACCCGAGTTCAGAGCTCTCTAGGAGCGTTTGTAGATCTTCCCCGTAGTGTACTGGATGCCGCGGAGTTTTACCGAGCTAAGGAGGGGAGCTCGATGGAGAAGTTGTTCTGGTCTCAGTATACTGGGACCGAAGACCCCGTTCCCTTGAGCGACCAGCTGAAGCAGTTGGTCGAGCTTCACAAGGCGGCCGAACAAGCCATGAGGGGCCTTATAGTCCGGATGTGGCCTGGCGAGCCCCTGTCCGGCAGCTACTTCGGTCTGGTGAGGCGGCTCGTCGATGCTTGCCCACGGCTTGAAGTCATAAAGCGGTCCGTTTGCATTGAGGGTGCGCGCAGGTCTTTTGCCCGGGCGAAGGTGCACTAGGCAAAGCTGGACGCCGTGAAGCTAGTGAAGGAGGGGCCACCGGAGGGCAAGGAGCATCGCTGCCCCGAGATGTATTATGGGAGTGTCCTAAAGGGTTCCCGCCTTGTGGCGGATGAATGTGTCAGGGATGTAATTTTTTAATGAACATGCTCGTGTGATCCTGTAATATGAAACAAGTTCATCTGCGCTATGCAACGCTTTTTTAATTTAAAATATTACCTTCTGTGCGGCCGTTTATAAAATCTGAGAGTTGGCCAGTCGTCGGCTTCTGCCCCCATGTAACTAGTACTGGGTGTTTGGGATAAACCTGAGTAATCTTTACCCCAATTTTGGGTCCTTCAAGGGAGGTGTTCAGCGCAACGAACCAGGCAATCGGACTATAATGCTTTATCACTCTCACTTAGCCATAGAAGTCTACAATTTTAAATTTTCGCGAAGCCCCTGGTATTCGGAAGGCCGAATTTTGGGCGCTATACACGCCTAAGCCGGACAAGGCCGACTCCTCGCCCGAAGCGGAAAAAGTCTTTAAGGACTTGAGACCTCTCGAACAGCGACCAGTCTCTCGCCTTATCATGACAGTCAGTTTTTGGCTTTCTCTACTGAGGTGCTCGTCCGGAAGAACCGGGACACAATCGCAGTAGTTCTCCCACCGCTACCTTAGCCGTTATAGCGGAACATAAGGTACCAAAGCATGGGAGCCGGGCAAACCCAACTATTGACCCAAGACATGATTCGGAGCTGATGCATATAATGCTATAAGTTCGGGGTGCCGCGCTATTGAAAGTGTTCGGACTTCTCGCGCCGTATTATGGGGTAAACGAAAGCCCCTGGCATACTGACCATACTCGAATTTACGGGTGCGGATTGTCGTAAATGGACATAAAGGAAAAAAGAATGAATAAGGCAATAATAGACTAATGATATGCATTGTTATTTAAATAATACGTCGAAGCTTACTGGTACAGGTAGTGCAATAAGCAGAAAGTAGGACTATTCGAAATGTCCTATCCAAGGGCAAGCTGTGTATTGATAGTAGAAAGCAGGTATTATTATTAGAGACCACCTGGGGGTTCCCGTGTACATCTTAGCTTATTGCCGCCTTGGTTGTTCCTTCCCGTAATTTGTCCAGCAATCATACTGCCGGAAAGGGCTTCCAGAGAGTTAGGCCCTGAAAGAGAAAAGAAATGATAAAGATATACAGCCCCTAGGGCGGTTAAGCTGCATTGCGGGACGTGCCCTGATCGTGCCCCCGCCTATGTCCATGGTATTTTCATTGCGTAATTATGTACGCGCGACACGGATTTCGTTGCTTGACTGGGACAGGGACGGGGGCCGAATTGCTAGGCGAGCTCTGAACGTGCCAGGCGACCCTAGTGCAGTTTACTCCGGACACGCTTGAAGGTATTAGGGGGCTGTATCGCCGAATTAGTGGTTTGCCTTGAAAGGTTGCTTTGTGCTTCTGCTGCGAGCGCCGCGGTGTGCTCTTTCGTGCGGAGCGAGCGTTCTGTGTTTCCATTCATTATTATGACCCCCCGAGGTCCTGGCATCTTGAGCTTGAGGTATGCATAATGCGGTACTGCATTGAATTTTGCAAATGCAGTTCGTCCGAGCAGTGCATGATAGCCACTGCGAAACGGGATGATGTCGAAGATTAACTCCCCACTTCGGAAGTTGTCCGGTGATCCGAAGACCACTTCCAGTGTGATTGAGCTCGTGCAATGGGCCTCTACACCTGGGATGACGCCCTTGAAGGTGGTTTTCGTGGGTTTGATCCTCAAGGGATCGATGCCCATTTTTCGCACTGTATCCCGATAGAGCACGTTCAGGCTGCTGCCACCGTCCATAAGGACTCGAGTGAGGTGAAATCCGTCGATGATGGGGTCTAGGACCAGTGCGGCGGATCCGCCATGACGGATACTAGTGGGGTGGTCCCTGTGATCAAAGGTGATCGGGCAAGCAGACCATGGGTTGAACTTTGGGGCGACGAGCTCCATCGCATAGACGTCCCTTAGTGCATGCTTCCGCTGCCTCTTGGGAATGTGGGTTTGATACGTCTCCAACGTATCTACTTTTCCAAACACTTTTGCCCTTGTTTTGGACTCTAACTTGCATGATTTGAATGGAACTAACCCGGACTGGCGCTGTTTTCAGCAGAACTACCATGGTGTTAATTATGTGCAGAAGCAAACGTTCTCGAAATGACCTGAAACTTCACGGAGCTAGTTTTCAGAAAATAAGAAAAATACCTCCAAAAGATGTAGGCCAGGGGGCCCACCACCTTGCCACGAGGGTGGGAGGCGCGCCTGCCCCCCTAGGGCGCGCCCCCTACCTCGTGGGCCCCTTGTTGCGTCTCCAACTCCAACTCCACCTCCATATATTGAGTTTCGATGAGAAAAAAATCAAAGAGAAGAAATCATCGCATTTTACAATACGGAGCCGCCGCCAAGCCCTAAAACCTCTCGGGAGGGCTGATCTGGAGTCCGTTCGGGGCTCCAAAGAGGGGAATCCGTCGCCATCATCATCATCAACCATCCTCCATCACCAATTTCATGATGCTCACCGCCGTGCGTGAGTAATTCCATCGTAGGCTTGCTGGACGGTGATGGGTTGGATGGGATTTGAGGGAGTCCTGGATTAGGGGGTGTTCGGGTAGCCGGACTATACCTTCAGCCGGACTCCTGGACTATGAAGATACAAGATTGAAGACTTCGTCCCGTGTCCGGATGGGACTTTCCTTGGCGTGGAAGGCAAGCTTGGCGATGCGGATATTCAAGATCTCCTACCATTGTAACCAACTCTATGTAACCCTAACCCTACCCGGTGTCTATATAAACCGGAGGGTTGTAGTCCGTAGACAATCAACTCCATATACAACAATCATACCATAGGCTAGCTTCTAGGGTTTAGCCTCCTCGATCTCGTGGTAGATCTACTCTTGTACTACCCATATCATCAATATTAATCAAGCAGGACGTAGGGTTTTACCTCCATCAAGAGGGCCCGAACCTAGGTAAAACATCGTGTTCCCTGCCTCCTGTTACCATCGGGCCTAGACGCACAGTTCGGGACCCCCTACCCGAGATCCGCCTATTTTGACACCGACATTGGTGCTTTCATTGAGAGTTCCTCTGTGTCGTCACCTTTAGGCCTGATGGCTCCTTTGATCATCAACAGCGATACGGTCCAGGGTGAGACTTTTCTCCCCGGACAGATCTTCGTCTTCGACGGCTTCGCTCTGCGGGCCAATTCGCTCGGCCACCTGGAGCAGATCGAAAGCTACGCCCCTGGCCATCAAGTCAGGTTTGGAAGCTTAAACTACACGGCTGACATCCGCGGAGACTTGATCTTCGACGGGTTCGAGCCACGGCCAAGCGCGCCGCACTATCTCGAGGGGCATGATCTAGCTCTGCCTCCGGACAGTGTCCTGGAGGCCGCACACGCATTGGTTCTGACCCCTAACTCGGAGCCTATTGCGCCAATCGAGGATGAGCGGTCGGACGTCACCTCGGGGGCTGTGATCTCAAAGGCGATCGAGCCGAACGCTAGCCCCGCACTCTGCATGATCCGTGACTCCGAGGATCCGGACTCCTTTCCGGACTCCAAACCCCCCGCGCCCCTGCCAATCGAATCCGATTGGGCGCCGATAATAGAGTTCACCGCCGCAGACATCTTTCAGCATTCGCCTTTTGGTGACATCCTGAATTCTCTTAAGTCTCTCTCTTTATCAGGAGAGCCCTGGCCGGACTACGGTCAGCAAGGGTGGGACACGGACAATGAGGAAATTCAAAGCCCACCCACCACCCACTTTGTAGCCATTGTCGACGATCTAACCGACATGCTTGACTTCAGCTCCGAAGACATCGACGGCATGGACGACGATGTAGGAGACGAACAGGAACCAGCACCTGTAGGGCGCTGGAAGGCCACCTCGTCATATGACATATATATGGTGGATACTCCAAAAGATGGAGATGGCGATGGAACAGTGGGGGATGACGCCCCCAAGAAACAACCAAAGCGCCGGCGTCAGCGGCGCCGCTCTAAATCCCGCCAAAGCAAAAATGGTGATTCCGGCACGGGAGATAATACTACCCCGGATAGCGCCGAAGAACACCCACCTCAGCAAGATTCGGCACAGGAAGATGGAGAAGCCAGCCCTCATGAGAGAGCGGCAGATCGAGAGGTCGAGGACGATAACTATACGCCTCCCTCCGAAGACGAGGCAAGCCTCGATGACGACGAATTCGTCATACCATCAGACCCCGCCGAACAAGAGCGTTTTAAACGCAGGCTTTTAGCCATGGCAAGCAGCCTCAAGAAAAAGCAGCAACAGCTTAGAGCTGCCCAAGATTTGCTACCTGACAGATGGACTGAAGTCCTTGCGGCCAAAGAGTATGAACTTGAACGTCCCTCCAACAGTTACCCGAAGCGCAGGCCGCTACCCCGTTCAGAGGAGGAAGCACCTACATCACGAGCGCATGACATGGCAGACCGGCCACCTCGCGACCGCGACAGAGAGGCCTCTCGGCCCTCCACCCAAGCCATGCCTCGACGCCGCTCAACTAAGGCATGGGAAAATGCGCCAGACCTGCGAGACATACTGGAGGATAAGACAAGACAAACAAGATCGATCTACGGATCGTGCAGGCGCCCTACGGCATGTGACAATGATCTTCACTCCGGATACAACAAATCCGGCCGGGCCGAACACAACAGACATAGCTCTTCCGAGTTGCGTCGTGATATAGCCCAGTACAGAGGCGCCGCACACCCGCTATGCTTCACGAATGAAGTAATGGATCATAAAATCCCAGAGGGTTTCAAACCTGTAAACATTGAATCATACGATGGCACAACAGATCCGGCAGTATGGATCGAGGATTATCTCCTTCACATCCACATGGCACGCGGCGATGATCTACACGCCATCAAATACCTCCCGCTCAAACTTAAAGGACCGGCCCTGCATTGGCTTAACAGCTTGCCAGTAGACTCAATCGGTTCTTGGGAGGACCTGGAAGCCACATTCCTCGACAACTTCCAGGGCACTTACATGCGACCACCGGATGCCGACGACTTAAGCCACATAATTCAGCAGCCAGAGGAATCGGCCAGACAATTCTGGACACGGTTCCTAACAAAGAAAAATCAGATAGTCGACTGTCCGGACGCAGAGGCCCTAGCAGCCTTCAAGCATAACATCCGCGATGAGTGGCTTGCCCGGCACCTGGGACAGGAAAAGCCAAATCCATGGCAGCCCTCACGACACTCATGACCCGCTTTTGCGCGGGAGAAGACAGCTGGCTAGCTCGCAGTAACAACTTATCAAAGAACCCTGGTAATTCGGATACCAAGGACAAAAGTGGCAGGACACGTCGGAATAAGCAAAAACACCGCGTTAGCAGCGACAACAATGAAGACACGGCAGTCAATGCCGGATTCAAAGGCTATAAATCCGGTCAGCGGAAAAAGCCATTCAAAAAGAATACTCAGGACCTGTCCAGTTTGGACCGAATACTCGATCGCTTGTGCCAGATACATGGCACCCTCGAAAGGCCAGCCAATCACACTAACAGGGATTGTTGGGTGTTCAAGCAGGCAGGCAAGTTAAGGGCCGAAAACAGAGACAAGGGGCTGCACAGCGACGACGAGGAGCCCAAGCCGCCGAACAACAATGGACAGAAGGGCTTTCCCCCAAAAGTGCGGACGGTGAACATGATATACGCAACCCACATTCCCAAGCGGTAGAGGAAGCGTGCGCTAAGGGACGTATACGCGATGGAGCCAGTCGCCCCAAAGTTGAACCCATGGTCCTCCTGCCCGATCACCTTTGATCGAAGGGACCATCCCACTAGCATCCGTCATGGCGGCTTTGCCGCATTGGTTCTCGACCCAATCATCGACGGATTTCATCTCACAAGAGTCCTCATGGACGGCGGCAGTAGCCTGAACCTGCTTTATCAGGATACAATGCGGAAAATGGGCATAGATCCCTCAAGGATTAAGCCCACAAGAACGATCTTTAAAGGCGTTATACCAGGTGTAGAAGCCAACTGTACAGGCTTAGTAACACTTGACGTGGTCTTCGGATCCCCGTACAATTTCCGAAGCGAAGAGTTAATCTTCGATATAGTCCCTTTTCGCAGTGGCTATCACACCCTGCTTGGACGAACCGCATTCGCAAAGTTCAATGCGGTGCCGCACTACGCATATCTCAAGCTCAAGATGCCAGGCCCTCGAGGAGTAATTACGGTCAACGGAAACACCGAACGCTCCCTCCGTACGGAGGAGCATACGGCGGCTCTCGCAGCGGAGGTACAAAGTAGCCTTCTCAGGCAATTCTCCAGTCCGGCCATTAAAAAGCCAGACACTGCCAAGCGCGCCTGGAGTAACCCATAGCAGAACCGCCTGGCACACTCTGAGCAAGCGTAGCAATGCGGCCCCAACCCCAGCTTTCGCGACATAGCGAAACCAGTACCTCGCGTACATAACTACGCCCTTGAAATACCATGGGCACAGGGGAAGGGGCACAATAATGGCACGCCCAAAATACGGCCTAAAATGTACTAGGGGCTGCCGGATTCTTTTTTAATTTTTTCTTACTTTCAGGACTCCATACTTCGGACGACCTGTTCGGCAATTCGACTGCCGCACAAACGATGCAAGATCCAGGGAGGCAGACAAGCCATGCCGCATTATGGAACTCCCAGGCGGTCTCTGTTACGAGCGGTATACCTGTTTTATATACAATTCCGCGGCCTGCCCCTGGTCAGGACATACTGAATAGTCCAATATCTTTTGCTTACCGCACTATTTGTATCGTTCGGCTTTGATAAATAGCCTCTCTATAAACAATCCTTAGCTTCTTGTCTATTTTTTGCATTGTCTTCTTTTCACATTTATGTTTATTAAATGACATGATTGCACCCGTACACCATGGTACGGCAAACACACCAGGGGCTTCAGTACCCCTCATAATGGTGTGAGAAGTCCGTACACTTTCACAAGTGCGGCACCCCGAACTTATAGCACTATATGCATCGGCTCCGAATCATGATTTGGGTCAATAGTTGGGTTTTCCCGGCTCCTATGTTTTGGTGCCTTACGTTCCGCTCTATCGGCTAAGGTAGCACTAGGAGAACCACTGCGATTGTGCCCCGGTTCAGCTGGGTTAAGCACCTCAGTGGAGAAAGCTAAAACTGACTGTCATGATGTGGCGAGAGACCGGTCGCTGTTCAAGAGGTTTTTTTGAGTCCCTAAAGGCTTATGCCGCTTCGAGCGAGGAGCTGGCTTTGTCCGGCCAAGGCGTGGATAGCGCCCCGAACTCGGTCTTCCGAACTAGGGGCTTCGCCGAAATTTAAAATTATAGAGTTCTATGGCTAAGTGAGAGTGTTCAAGCATTATAGTCCGATTGCCTGGTTCGTTGTGCTGAGCGCCTCCCTCGAAGGACCCAATTATGGGAAAAAGAGCGCTCAGGTTTATCCCGAACACCCCAGCACTAGTGGCACGGGGGCAGAAGCCAACGACTGGCCATCTCTCAATTTTTGATAAACGGCCGCACAGAAAGTAATATTTTAAATTCAATAAGCATTGCTTAGCGCATATGAACAAGTTTTCAGCGCACAGGATAAACGCGAGCGAGTTCATTCAAATATCACATCCTTGGTACATTCATCCGCCACAAGGCGGGCACCTGCAAGAACATCCTTGTAGTAGTTCTCGGGCTTGCGATGCTCCTTCCCTGGCGGCGGCCCGTCCTTCACAAGCTTCTCACTGTTCAGCTTACCCCAGTGCACCTTTGCACGGGCAAGGGCCCGACGGGCACCTTCGATGCAGACGGAGCGCTTGTTGACCTCAAGCCTCGGACAGGCCTCCACCAGCCGCCGCACCAGCCCGAAATAGTTCCCAGGCAGGGCCTCTCCGGGCCATAGCCGAACTATGAAACCCTTCATGGCCTGCTCGGCCGCCTTGTGGAGCTCGACCAGCTGTTTCAGCTGGTCACTCAAGGGCACAGGGTGTCCGGCCTCAGAATACTGAGACCAGAACACATTTTCCGTCGAGCTACCCTCTTCAGCTCGGTAGAATGCGGCGGCGTCAGATACGCTGCGGGGAAGATCTGCGAATGCCCCTGGAGAGCTCCGGATTCGGGTAAGTAACAGGTAGTTCACTTTTATATTTCTGCTTTGCATAAAGAATGCCTTACCCGCTGCTATCTTCCTCACCTCCTCCAACTCTCGGAGGGCCTTTTGGGCTTCGGCCTTGGTAGACTTGGCAGCCTCTAGGGCCGTTGCAAGCTCGGATGCTTGCGCCTTCGACTCCAGCTCCAAACTCTCATGTTTTTTCATGAGAGCCTGAAGCTCTTGCTGCACCTCGCCGACCTGAGCCCCAAGTCTGTCTCGCTCGGTGCGCTCCGCGGCCGTTTTCTTTTCGGCCTCAGACAGTGCCTGCTTAAGGGTCGCCACCTCAGTCGTGGCCCCTACAATAAGCAGTACAATCCTGTTACTCTTTTTGCAATCAAGCCTTTCTATAGGCACTTTTTCTGTAAGGTATTTCTTACCTTCTTCCTCCTTGAGCCGCCGCTTGGCAAGGCTGAGCTCTTGCTCGGTCCGCTCGAGGTCCTGCTTCAGGACACCACCGCAATCAGTGCGGCGGTGGATAGCAGCGAAGCCTGCATACGCATATTGACTCCTTTTTGTTAGACTCCTGCAATATTTAATAGGTCCTCTATTCGGCTTTTCTTTCCGATCGCCAAACAGAGCATCAGGGGCTACTGTCTATGCGGTAATATTTTTTACATATTTTTACTTACCTCGAAGCCTGTTAGAAGGCTAGCGCAAGCTTCAGTGAATCCGCTCTTGGCGGACTGAACCTTCTGGATCACCGTACTCATAATAGTACGGTGCCCCTCGTCGATGGAGGCGTCGTCAAGCACCTCCAGCAGATTGTCCGGCACCTTCGGTCGGACGGAGGCCGCCGGCTCAGAAGGCTTGCTCCTCTTGGAAGGAGTTCACCTACCGCGGTCCGGAACTGTGGAAGATTCCGGCGCAGTGTCCGGCACAAAGCCGGACTGAGAGCCCCGGGGAGCCTTATCCCCTTCACTCCTGGAGTCCAGGAGGTTGCCTTGCAGCCCCTCCGGGACCACCTCCTCCTGCCCCGGAGCTTGTCGCGACGCCACTTCAGCGTCGTCTGCAGTGCGGGGGGAGACAGCGGTCGGAACTGAGTTCACGTCCGATGAGTCCAGGGAGCTGCCCGATGATTCGTCGAATTCGGCCCGGGGCGGACTGCATAATTACATTCGACATTAGGGAAAGCTGTGCAACAAAGGAACATCATGAGTTACTCTGATATCCGAACTTATGATTTCGCCGGACACTTGGCCCTGTTTGGCCACTCCTCTTTGCCCTCTTCGGCGTTGGAGGCGTAGTCCGGCGGAGGGGTCTTCGTTTTCCTAGACCCCTCGGCCTCCCCCGTTGGGGCGGCCTTCCTCTTCTCTCCTCCCTCCGCTGGGGGGGAGAGTTTTCTTCTTCCTCCTCCGTGTTTTCACGGGAGGAGGGCGTCTCGGACTCGTCAGATGATGAGTCCGACACCACCATGTTGCGGGCAGTCTTTCGAGTCCCCGTGGTCCTCTTCTTCTTGGCCTTCTTCTCGGCACCACATAAGGCGCCGGAACCAGCAGCTTCACTAGTAGAGCTGGGGCTGGGTCTTCGGGCAGCGGAGCCGGACAGTTAATCGGTCCGGATATCACCCGCCAAGCCTGTCAAAGGTAAGGGAGTTTAGATCCCGCATAGAGTCAAACTATGAAAAAAGCTTAACATCCTGTAAAAGGTGTAGATGGCTTACCTCGCTAGCGTGACGCTGCGAGCTGTATCCGCGGTCCTCGGAAGCAGATGCGGGAGCCTCGGCGCCCTTGAATAGCATCTTCCAGGCGTCTTCGTACGTCGTGTCAAAGAGCCTGCTGAGGGTTTGATGCTGCGCCGGGTCGAACTCCCACAGATTAAAATCCCGTTGTTGGCATGGGAGGATCCGGCGGACGAGCATAACCTGGATTATATTAACAAGCCGGACTGGCTTGTTCACCAGGGACTGGATGCATGTTTGCAATCCGGTCACCTCTTTTTTGTCACCCCACGACAGGCCCATCTCTTTCCAGGACATAAGCCACGTGGGGGGTCCGGATCGGAACTCGAGGGCTGCGGTCCATTCCGGATCGCGCGGCTCGCTGATATAAAACCACTCGGATTGCCATCCCTTTAGGGTCTCCACGAAAGAGCCCTCGAACCATAGGACGTTGGCCATCTTGCCCGCCATGGCGCCTCCGCACTCCGCCTGGCTTCCGTGCACCACCTTGGGCTTGACGTTGAAGGTCTTGAGCCAGAGGCCGAAATGGGGGCGGACGCGGAGAAAAGCCTCGCACACGACGATAAACGCCGAGATGTTGAGGATGAAGTTCGGAGCCAGATCGTGGAAATCCAGGCCGTAGTAGAACATGAGCCCCCGGAAAAATGGGTGGAGTGGAAAACCTAGTCCGCGGAGGAAGTGGGGGAGAAATACTACCCTCTCATGGGGCCTTGGGGTGGGGAGAAGCTGCCCCTCTTCGGGAAGCCGGTGCGCGATGTCCTTGGACAGGTATCCGGCCTTCCTTAGCTTCTTGATTTTGCCCTCCATGACGGAGGAGACCATCCACT
This sequence comes from Triticum dicoccoides, assembly GCF_002162155.2. NCBI lineage: Eukaryota > Viridiplantae > Streptophyta > Magnoliopsida > Poales > Poaceae > Triticum > Triticum dicoccoides. The sequence goes on from NC_041382.1 coordinate 520,853,298, forward strand.
TGCCTCCCGCTCCGGACATTGCTGGAGAAGGTTGAGCTGGGAAGTGCGGGCTTGGGCGCTGGAGCTCGGGTGCACAGGAGATGGATAGGCAAAGGAGGAAGAAGGCGTAGTAAAAAGGTGGATCCTTGTCCCCTTATATGGGCGGATGTGGTTGTGCGTCCCCACCTGCCTAGTAAAACTCGCTTGCCTCCCAAGCGCCGTGATAAGTGGCGCGGTTGGGTTACCACGTCCGTATTGATGAGAATCCCGTAAAAGGGGGGGTACACAATCTCTGCTTTGACAAGACGTGCCAAGGAAACCGCCTCGCAAAACACGCTGAGGTGGAAAAGTGAAAACGATTCAAGTGAAGGACTTGGCTGTAGTGTGTTGACGCACTGTGGAATACGTCAGCAGATTTGATTTGTGTTAATATTATTCTCTCTATGGCAATATGTGGAAGCTTATTTTGCAGAGCCGGACACTACTCTTGGTGTTTACAATCTTCTATGAAAGACTTGGAGGAGGAACCCGCCTTGCAATGTCGAAGACAATTTGCGCGCCAGACTCGTCGTCATTGAAGCCTGGTTCAGGGGCTACTGAGGGAGTCCTGGATTAGGGGGTGTTCGGGTAGCCGGACTCCTGGACTATGAAGATACAAGATTGAAGACTTCGTCCCGTGTCCGGATGGGACTTTCCTTGGCGTGGAAGGCAAGCTTGGCGATGCGGATATTCAAGATCTCCTACCATTGTAACCAACTCTATGTAACCCTAACCCTATCTGGTGTCTATATAAACCGGAGGGTTGTAGTCCGTAGACAATCAACTCCATATACAACAATCATACCATAGGCTAGCTTCTAGGGTTTGGCCTCCTCGATCTCGTGGTAGATCTACTCTTGTACTACCCATATCATCAATATTAATCAAGCAGGACGTAGGGTTTTACCTCCATCAAGAGGGCCCGAACCTGGGTAAAACATCATGTTCCCTGCCTCCTGTTACCATACGGCCTAGACGCACAGTTCGGGACCCCCTACCCGAGATCCGCCAGTTTTGACACCAACAGGATCTATCATGTAATCGAGTTAGTTTTGTTAGGGTTTGATCCCTAGTGTCCACTATGTTCTGAGATTGATGTTGCTATGACTTTGCTATGCTTAATGCTTGTCACTAGGGCTCGAGTGCCATGATTTCAGATCTGAACCTATTATGTTTTCATCAATATATGAGTGTTCTTGATCCTATCCTGCAAGTCTATAGTCACCTATTATGTGTTATGATCCCTTAACCCCGAAGTGACAATAATTAGGATACTTACCGGTGATGACCGTACTTTGAGGAGTTCATGTATTCACTATGTGTTAATGCTTTGTTCTGGTTCTCTATTAAAAGGAGGCCTTAATATCCCTTAGTTTCCGTAAGGACCCCGTTGCCACGGGAGGGTAGAACAAAAGATGTCATGCAAGTTCTTTTCCATATGCACATATGACTATATTCGGAATACATGCCTACATTATATCAATGAACTGGAGCTAGTTCTGTGTCACCCTAGGTTATGACTATTACATGATGAACCGCATCCGGCATAATTCTCCATCACTGATCCATTGCCTACGAGGTTTCCATATATTGTTCTTCGCTTATTTACTTTCCCGTTGTTATTTGCTATCATCACTACAAAATACCAAAAACATTGCTTTTACTACTGTTACCTTTTGCTACCGATACCACTACTATCATATTACTTTGCTACTAAACACTTTGTTGCAGATATTAAGTTTCCAAGTGTGGTTGAATTGACAACTTAGCTTCTAATACTTGAGGGTATTCTTTGGCTCCCCTTGTATCGAATCAATAAATTTGGGTTGAATACTTTACCCTCGAAAACTGTTACGATCCCCTATACTTGTGGGTTATCAAGACTATTTTCTAGCGCCGTTGCCGGGGAGCATAGCTCTATTCTTTGAGTCACTTGGCATATATATCTGCTTATCATTATGAAGAACTTGAGAGATCCAAAAACCAAGATCTATCCCTCAACTACGAGGGGAGGTAAGGAACTGCCATCTAGCTCTGCACTTGATTCACCTTCTGTTTTAAGTAAGCTTGCGACACCTACACCTGCTTCTGCTATTCGTTCTGATATGTCGCATGTTATTGATGATGCCACTTCTGCTATGCATGATACTTATGATGAAACTACCTCTATGCCTGATACTACTATGCCACTTAGTGATTTTCTTGATGAACAAATTGCTAGGGCTAGAGAGATTGAAAATATTGAATCTGATGATACTGATGAAAGTGATGATGAAGAATCACTTGTTATTCCTAAGGGTTATGTTTTTGATCAAGAAGCTTCTTTCGCTATCTTAGCTTGCGAAAATAGAAATGAACTCAAAAGGTTATTATCTAAATGGAGTAAGCAATCTCTAAGTGCTAGAATGAAACCTGATCCTGCTTTTGCTACTTCACCTATCTGTGTTACTGATAAGGATTATGAATTCTCTGTTGATCCTGATATAATTACTTTAGTTGAATTTGATCCTTTTCATGGTTATGAATCTGAAATTGTTGTGTCACATCTTACTAAATTAAATGATATAGCTACCCTGTTTACTAAAGATGAGAGAACTCGCTACTTTTACATCCTTAAAATATTTCCGTTCTCATTAAAGGGTGATGCTAAGATATGGTTTAATTCTCTTGAACCTGGTTGTGTGCGTAGTCCCCAGGATATGATTTATTACTTCTCTGCTAAATATTTCCTGCTCATAAGAAACAAGCTGCTTTAAGGGATATATATAATTTTGTGCAAATTGAAGAAGAGGGTGTCCCACAAGCTTGGGGGAGGCTTCTCCAATTACTTAATGCTTTGCATGATCATCCTCTTAATAAAAATGAAATACTTGATATCTTTTATAATGGACTAACCGATGCCTCCAGAGATTACCTGGATAGTTGTGCTGGTTCTGTTTTCAGGGAAAGAACACCGGATGAAGCTGAAATTCTATTGAATAATATGTTGACAAATGAAAATAATTGGACACCTCCGGAGCCAATTCCTGAGCCTATTCCTAAACCAACTCCGAAGAATAGGGGTATTCTATTTCTCAGTCCTGAAGATATGTAGGAGGCAAAGAAATCTATGAAAGAAAAGGGTATTAAAGCTGAAGATGTTAAGAATTTACCTCCTATTGAAGAAATACATGGTCTTAATTTACCGCCTGTTGAAGAAACATATAATCTAAATCCTTCTCCTATTGAAGAGACTCATGGTCTTGATAACCCGACACAGGTAGTAAAGGTAAATTCTCTCTATAGATATGATAAAGCCGAAATCCCATTTATTAAGTTTGCTAGCCCATGCTTAGATGAGTTTGATAAATTTATGGCTAAGCAAGAAGACTTTAATGCTTATTTTGGTAGACAATTGAAATACAATTCAAATATGCTTGAACACTTGGGTGATTATATGGCTAATGTTAAAGGTGAACTTAAACTTATTAGTAAACACGCTTCTATGGTTACCACTCAAGTAGAACAAGTACTTAAAGCTCAAAATGATTTGCTCAATGAATTGAATAGTAAAGATAATGATTATGCTGTTAGAGTGGCTACTAGAACTGGTAGAATGACTCAGGAACCTTTGTATCCTGAAGGCCACCCTAAGAGAATTGAGCAAGATTCTCAGAGAAATAATATAGATGCACCTAGTTCTTCTAAAAAGAAGAAAAAGAAAAATGATAGGACTTTGCATGCTTCCAGTGATCCTATTGTTGAAACACCTGAGAATCCAAATGATATTTCTATTTCTGATGCTGAAAATCAATCTGGTAATGAACCTGAAACTAGTGATAATGCTAATAATAATGTTCATGATGATGCTCAACCTAGTAATGATAATGATGTAGAAATTGAACCTGATGTTGATCTTGATAACCCACAATCAAAGAATCAACGTTATGATAAGAAAGACTTTGTTGCTAGGAAACATGGTAAAGAAAGAGAGCCTTGGGTTCAGAAACCCATGCCTTTTCCTCCCAAACCATCCAAGAAAAAGGATGATGAGGATTTTGAGCGCTTTGCTGAAATGATTAGACCTATCTTTTTGCATATGCGATTGACTGATATGCTCAAAATGAATCCTTATGCTAACTACATGAAAGATATTGTTACAAATAAAAGAAAGATACCAGAAGCTGAAATTTCCACCATGCTGCTAATTATACTGTTAAGGGTGGAATACCAAACAAACTTGGAGATCCAAGAGTACCTACTATACCATGCTCCATTAAGAGAAACTATGTTAAAACTGCTTTATGTGTTCTTGGAGCCGGTGTTAGTGTTATGCCTCTCTCTTTTTATCGTAGACTTGACTTGAATAATTTGACACCTACTGAAATATCTTTGCAAATGGCTAATAAATCAACTGCTATACCTGTCGGTATTTGTGAGGATGTGTCTGTTGTGGTTGCAAACGTTACTATTTAACGGACTTTGTTATTCTTGATATTCCCGAGGACGATAGTATGTCTATTAGTCTTGGGAGACCCTTTTTGAATACTGCAGGGGCTGTTATTGATTGCACTAAAGGCAATGTCACTTTCCATGTTAATGGTAATGAGCATACAGTACACTTTCCGAGGAAACAACCTCAAGTTCATAGTATTAACTCTATTGGAAAAATTCCATCGATTATATTTGGAGGTTTTGAATTTCCTCTTCCTACTGTCAAGAAGAAATATGATATTCTTATTATTGGGGATGTGCATATCCCCGTTGAGGTAACATAGTGTTATTCGAAATTTCTCCGGTTCCATGTTATTCGGAATGAGTTTGTTAACAAGACTTGATCAACCTTATTAGAGGATTCCTTTTGATGATCATGAGATGGATGAAACTAGAAGGCACAACCCTGTGTACCCACTTTTACTTTCTGTTATTTATATTAAATAAAATAAAATAAATATGTTTTCTGTCTGTTATCTGATTATCCATGCAATATAAAAATACCTCGAAAATAAAAGTTCTCCAAATGCCCTGAAATTTAAATATGTTTTCCTAGAATATTTGAGAATATTTGGCACGGAGAACACAACAGGGGGGTCAACCACCTGCCCACGAGGGTGGAGGGCGCGCCCTACCCCCTGGGCGCGCCCCCTGCCTCGTGGGCCCACGGTGGCCCTCCTCCACTTATTCTTTCACCCACACACTCCTTCTTCCTCCCCCAGACATGAATATCCAGCTCAAACCCGAGTCCAAGCTCATTTTGCTGCCATTCTCGATCTCCTTGCTCAAAGCACCTCTCACAAAACTGCTTGGGGAGATTGTTCCTTGGTATGTGACTCCTCCATTGGTCCAATTAGTTTTTGTTCTAGTGCTTTATTTATTGAAAATTTTGCTGCTTAGGTGACCCTGTTCTTGAGCTTGCATGTGAAATTTATATGGTCAAAAGTAGTTTTGATGCATGATATAGGACGTAGGCACTTGTGGAGTAGTTGCTATCAATATTATTGAGTTTGGTTTACTTTAATTTTGAAGTTACTAAAAAAATTTAGAATTTTTCAAAGGAAGAAATATGCTTAGGAAAATGTTCCAAGGTGGTTCCTCAAGGAAGCAAGGGCCCAGGCTTGTAATGCGTGATGCTGATGACGAGCCACCAAGAAACGCTCTAGTGCGTCCTTGTGAATGGCCTTCTGAGAACTTTATGGATCGAGCGGGAATTAAAGAAGAATTCAATGCATATTTGCGTAACGCTGATCTCGTGAGCTTTGAGGAAGAGAAGTGCAGCCAGTATCACAACCTCACCAGTACCTTTGTGAGGGGTTTAAATTTTCAACTTCACGTAATTCTCCAACTGTCCTGTTTGATCTTTATGATAATTCTTACACTATGGACTTAGAGGATTTTACCACTGCTTGCAAACTTCCACAATGGGGTAGTATAAGGGATCCTCGCAAATCTGAATTTAGAGATTTTCTTGCTAGCATAACTGTGGGAGAATCTAGAGATATTACACAAGCTACCATAGGAAGCATTCACTTTCCTGCTACACATTATTTTGCTATTTTCATAGGTAGATGCATCAATGGTAAGGATGAGGCATGTCACATGTGTGTCCCCGATCTCAGTATTCTTAGGAGTGCTGTGTTAGGAGACCAATCTTATAATTTGGGAGCCATTGTTGCACGTAGGTTGCACCTTAACAAATATAATGGAGATTTCTTTGGAGGAATTTATGCAACCCGCATAGCTAATTTTCTTGGTATAGACATACGCGAAGATGATATTGAATTACCACCTGCTTATCTAGATTTTAATGCTATGGTTCACCACCAGTTTGTCGAGAGGAACGAATCACCTCTCCAGTATCGACTAATCTTTGACAGACGCCGTGTTGTCCGTATTACTCTCCCTGCTCCCGCCTTCTTTGATTATCAGGCAAGAGGAAGATATACTATTACCAGAGAGGAGGCAGATGAGTACGAGAGGAGAGAGGAGGTCGCTCGTCGCCACGCTGCAGCTCAGCAGGCGATAGCCACCGCATCACAGTACGACCCCAGCTACTATTATGGATATCCGCCAGGCCAGCCGTGGCCATAGACCAACTTAGGCCAAAAGCCTAAGCTTGGGGGAGTACGTATTTCCCACTGACATTACATTTATGTTCACACACTCATTGCTAGATGTCGGTGCTCATACTTTTTCATTGTATCATCCATGCTAGTTTAATTTCCTTTTTGTGCTTTCTTATTGTGTGTTTAATAAACCTTAAGAAATACCAAAAAAATTAGTTGTAGCTTTTAGCTAGTTTTAATTTCCATGCTTGTAGTAGTAATTAAAAAGAAAACCCCAAAATATTTCATGTTCTTCTTTTGCTTGTTGGTAGCTTTCCCGTGTAAATAGTTTTATTTCTTTTCTTTTATTTGGGGGTCGATAGGAGAAGACCATGATTAAATTATTGAAGTGGCTCTTATATGCACTATTGTTGATCTGACAAAAGAGCCCATATTGCCTTGTCTTCTCCTGTTTATTGAATGCTTGCAGATTCCAGCTTAGTCCAATGCACGTGCACTATTATTATTATTCACACTATTCGGTCGTGCAAGTGAAAGGCGATTATGATGATATATGATGGGCTGGCTGAGATGAGAAAAGCTGGTATGAACTTGACCTCTTTTGTTTTTGTAAATATGATTAGTTCATCGTTCCTGATTCGGCCTATTATGAATTAACATGTTTGCAATGACAACTAGAGATCATAGTTTCTTGTGCCATGCTTGATTAGCTATGAGTTATAATGGTTTACCTTGCGTGCCAACATGCTATTAAAATGGTTATGATGTGGTATGATAGGGTGGTATCCTCCTCTGAATGATTTAAGTGACTCGACTTGGCACATGTTCACGCATGTAGTTGAAACAAAATCAACATAGCCTTCACGATATTTATGTTCATGGTGGATTATATCCTACTCATGCTTGCATTCGGTGTTGATTAATTTTAATGCATGTTCATGACTGTTGTCACTCTCTAGCTGGTCGCTTCCCAGTCTTTTGCTAGCCTTCACCTGTACTAAGCGGGAATATTGCTTGTGCATCCAATCCCTTAAACCCCAAAGTTATTCCACATGAGTCCACTATACCTACCTATATACGGTATCTACCTGCCGTTCCAAGTAAATTTGTATGTGCCAAACTCTAAACCTTCAAATAAATATCCTGTTTTGTATGCTCGAATAGCTCATGTATCAACTAGGGTTGTCTGTATCTTCCATGTTAGGCGGGTTATTCTCAAGAGGACTGGACTCCACTCCTCACTCACGAGATAAATGGCTGGTCACCGGGATGCCCAGTCCCATGCTTTATGCAACCTAAATCAAAATAATTGCAAACAAAACTCCCCCTGGTACTCTTGTTAGTTGGAGGCACTCGTTGTTTCGAAGAAGCCATGGATTGATGCTTGTTGGTGGAAGGGGGAGTATAAACTTTACCATTCTGTTTGGGAACCGCCTATAATGTGTGTAGCATGGAAGATATCACCATCTCTTGGTTGTTATGTTGACAATGAAAGTATACCACTCAAAATATTATTCACCTCTATTTAAAAACCAAGCTCTGGCACCTCTACAAATCCCTGCTTCCCTCTGCAAAGGGCCTATTTATTTAATTTTATGCTGAGTCATCATCCTCTTATTAAAAAGCACCAGTTGGAGAGCACCACTGTCATCTGCATTCATTATTGTTAGTTTACATTGAGTATGACTTGACTGGATCTCTTTTACCATGAATTACAATGTCTAGTCAGTCCTTGGTCTTTAAAGGTGCTCTGCATTTATGTTTTGCGGTCTCAAAAAGGGCTAGCGAGATACCACCTTGTTATATCATATTATGATTGTTTAGGGAAAGTGTTGTCATCCGAGATTTATTATTATTGGTCGCTAGTTGATTATGCTATTGATACGAGTAAACTTGAGACCTGAGCGTTATTGAAAATGTGGTTAGTTATAATCTTTGCTGAAAACTTGAATGCTGGCTTTACATATTTACAACAACAAGAGCAAACAGAGTTTGTAAAAGTTTTTCTTTATCACTTTCAGTTTGTCAACTGGATTGCTTGAGGACAAGCAAAGGTTTAAGCTTGGGAGAGTTGATACGTCTCCAACGTATCTACTTTTCCAAACACTTTTGCCCTTGTTTTGGACTCTAACTTGCATGATTTGAATGGAACTAACCCGGACTGACGCTATTTTCAGCAGAACTACCATGGTGTTATTTATGTGCAGGAGCAAATATTCTCGGAATGACTTGAAACTTCACGGAGCTACTTTTCAGAAAATAAGAAAAATACCTGCAAAAGATGGAGGCCAGGGGGCCCACCACCTTGCCACGAGGGTGGGGGCCGCGCCTGCCCCCCTAGGGCGCGCCCCCTACCTCGTGGGCCCCCTGTTGCGTGTCCGACTCCAACTCCACCTCCATATATTGAGTTTTGATTAGAAAAAATCAGAGAGAAGAAATCATCGCGTTTTACGATACAGACCCGCCGCCAAGCCCTAAAACCTCCCGGGAGGGCTGATCTGGAGTCCGTTCGGGGCTCCTGAGAGGGGAATCTGTCGCCATCGTCATCATCAACCATAATCCATCACCAATTTCATGATGCTCACCGTCGTGCGTGAGTAATTCCATCATAGGCTTGCTGGATGGTGATGGGTTGGATGGGATCTATCATGTAATTGAGTTAGTTTTGTTAGGGTTTGATCCCTAGTGTCCACTATGTTCTGAGATTGATGTTGCTATGACTTTGCTATGCTTAATGCTTGTCACTAGGGCCCGAGTGCCATGATTTCAGATCTGAACCTATTATGTTTTCATCAATATATGAGTGTTCTTGATCCTATCTTGCAAGTCTATAGTCACCTATTATGTGTTATGATCCGTTAACCCCGAAGTGACAATAATCAGGATACTTACCGATGATGACCGTAGTTTGAGGAGTTCATGTATTCACTATGTGTTAATGCTTTGTTCCGGTTCTCTATTAAAAGGAGGCCTTAATATCCCTTAGTTTCCGTAAGGACCCCGCTGCCACGGGAGGGTAGGACAAAAGATGCCATGCAAGTTCTTTTCCATAAGCACGTATGACTATATTCGGAATACATGCCTACATTATATCAATGAACTGGAGCTAGTTCTGTGTCACCCTAGGTTATGACTGTTACATGATGAACCGCATTCGGCATAATTCTCCATCACTGATCCATTGCCTACGAGCTTTCCATATATTGTTCTTCGCTTATTTACTTTCCCGTTGCTATGTGCTATCATCACTACAAAATACCAAAAACATTGCTTTTACTACTGTTACCTTTTGCTACCGATACCACTACTATCATATTACTTTGCTACTAAACACTTTGCTGCAGATATTAAGTTTCTAGGTGTGGTTGAATTTTCAACTCAGCTGCTAATACTTGAGAGTATTCTTTGGCTCCCCTTGTGTCGAATCAATAAATTTGGGTTGAATACTTTACCCTCGAAAACTGTTGCGATCCCCTATACTTGTGGGTTATCAGGGTTGCGTATATCATGTTCACCATCTTCACTTGTGGGGGGAACCCCTTCTGTCCTCCCGTGTTCGGCGGCCGGGGCTCCTCCTCCTCATCACTATGCAGCCCCTTATCCTTGTTTTCGGCGTTTAACTTGCCGGCCTGCTTGAACACCCAGCATTCTCTGTTGGTGTGATTGGCTGGCTTGTCGAGGGTGCCGTGGATTTGACATGAGCGGTCCAGTATGCGATCCAAACTGGACGGAGCCGGAGTACTTCTTTTAAATGGCTTTTTCCGCTGACCGGATCTAGAGCCTCTAAATCCGGCATTGACTGCCGTATCCTTGGTGTTATTGCCGTTATTGCGGCGCTTTGGTCTGTTATGACGTTATCTGCCGTTGGCATCTTTGGTATCTGAAGTGCCCGGATTCCTCGATGTGTTATTGCTGCGAGCCAGCCAGCTATCCTCACCCGCGCAAAAGCGGGGCATGAGTGTCGTGTGGGCTGCCATAGACTTCGGCTTCTCCTGGCCAAGGTGACGGGCAAGCCACTCGTCACGAATGTTGTGCTCGAATGCCGCTAGGGCCTCTGCGTTCGGACAGTCGACAATTTGTTTTTTCTTAGTCAGGAACCGAGTCTAGAATTCTCAATGAAAGCACCAATGTTGGTGTCAAAACTAGCGGATCTCGGGTAGGGGGTCCCGATATGTGCGTCTAAGGCGGATGGTAACAGGAGGCAGGGGACACGATGTTTACCCAGGTTCGGGCTCCCTTGATGGAGGTAATACCCTACGTCCTGCTTGATTGTTCTTGATGATATGAGTATTACAAGAGTTGATCTACCACGAGATCGTAGAGGCTAAACCCTAGAAGCTAGTCTATGGTATGATTGTATGTTGTCCTACGGACTAAACCCTCCGGTTTATATAGACACCGGAGGGGGCTAGGGTTACACAGAGTCGGTTACAAGGGAGGAGATCTACATATCCGTATTGCCTAGCTTGCCTTCCACGCCAAGGAGAGTCTCATCCGGACACGGGACGAAGTCTTCAATCTCGTATCTTCATAGTCCAACAGTCCGGTCAAAGGATATAGTCCGGCTGTCCGGAGACCCCCTAATCCAGGACTCCCTCAATGACCATAGAAGGTTTTATTCATGTAAATAGAACAAAAATTATTCTTTGACTTAAATGAATAACCGTATTGCAATAAACATGATCCAATCATATTTATGCTCAACGCTAACACCAAATATCATTTATTTTAGGTTCAACACTAATCCCGAAGGTAAAGGGAGTGTGCGATGGTGATCTTATCAACCTCGGAATCACTTCCAACACACATCGTCACCTTGCCCTTAACTAGTCTCTGTTCATTTTGCAACTCCTGTTTCGAGTTACTAATCTTAGCAACTGAACCGATATCAAATACCCTGGGGTTACTATGAACACTAGTAAAGTACACATCAATAACATGTATATCAAATATACTTTTGTTCACTTTGCCATCCTTCTTATCCGCCAAGTATTTGGGATAGTTCTGCTTCCAGTGACCATTCCCTTTGCAGTAGAAGCACTCAATTTCAGGCTTAGGTCTAGCTTTGGGCTTCTTCACGGGAGTGGCAACTTGCTTGCCATTCTTCTTGAAGTTCCCTTTCTTTCCCTTGCCTTTTTACTTGAAACTAGTGGTCTTGTCAACCATCAACACTTGATGCTTTTTCTTGATTTCTACCTTCGCCAATTTCAGCATCGCGAAGAGCTTCGGAATCGTTTCCGTTATCCCTTGCATATTATAGTTCATCACGAAGTTCTAGTAACTTGGTGATAGTAACTAGAGAACTTTGTCAATCACTATCTTATCTGGAAGATTAACTCCCACTTGATTCAAGTGATTGTAGTACTCACACATTCTGAGCACATGCTCACTAGCTGAGCTATTCTCCTCCATCTTGTAGGCAAAGTACTTGTCAGAGGTATCATACCTCTTAACGCGGGCATGAGTCTGAAATACCAATTTCAGCTCTTGGAACATCTCATATGCTCTGTGGCATTCAAAACATTTTTGAAGTCCCAGTTCTAAGCCGTAAAGTATGGTGCACTAAACTAGCAAGTAGTCATCATATCGAGCTTGTCAAACGTTCATAACGTCTGCATCTGCTCCTGCAAAAAGGTCCGTCACCCAGCGGTGCATCAAAGACATAATTATTATGTGCGGCAATGAGGATAACTCTCAGATCACGGATCCAGTCCGCATCATTGCTACTATCATCTTTCAACTTAGTTTTCTCTAGGAACATATCAAAAATAAAACAGGGGAGCTATACGCGAGCTATTGATCTACAACATAGATATGCAAATACTATCAGGACTAAGTTCATGATAAATTAAAGTTAAATTTATCATATTACTTAAGAACTCCCACTTAGATAGACATCCCTCTAGTCATCTAAATGATCACGTGATCCATATCAACTAAACCATGTCCGATCATCACGTGAGATGGAGTAGTTTTCAATGGTGAACATCACTATGTTGATCATATCTACTATGTGATTCACGCTCGACCTTTCGGTCTCAGTGTTCTGAGGCCATATCTGCATATGCTAGGCTCATCAAGTTTAACCTGAGTATTATGCGTGTGAAAAACTGGCTTGCACCCGTTGTATGTGACGTAGAGCTTATCACACCCTATCATCACGTGGTGTCTCGGCATGACGAACTGTAGCAACGGTGCATACTCAGGGAGAACACCTATACCTTGAAATTTAGTGATAGATCATCTTATATTGCTACCGCCGTACTAAGCAAAATAAGATGCATAAAGGATAAACATCACATGCAATCAATATAAGTGATACGATATGGCCATCATCATCTTGTGCCTTTGATCTCCATCTCCAAAGCGCCGTCATGATCACCATCGTCACTGGCTTGACACCTTGATCTCCATCGTAGCATCGTTGTCGTCTCGCCAACTATTGCTTCTACGACTATCGATACTGCTTAGTGATAAAGTAAATCAATTACATGGCGATTGCATTTCATACAATAAAGCGACAACCATATGGCTCCTGCCAGTTGCCGATAACTGTGTTACAAAACATGATCATCTCATACAATAATTTATATAACCACGTCTTTACCATATCACATCACAACATGCCCTGCAAAAACAAGTTAGACGTCCTCTACTTTGTTGTTGCAAGTTTTACGTGGCAGCTATGGGCTTAGCAAGAACCGTTCTTACCTATGCATCAAAAACCACAGTACGGTATAGTGATTTGTTTTTTATCTTCAAAAAGAACCATGTTCATTGAGTCCGATTCAACTAAAGTTGGAGAAACTGACACCCGCCAGCCACCTGTGTGCAAAGCACATCGGTAGAACCAGTCTCATGAACGCGGTCATGTAATGTCAGTCCGGGCCGCTTCATCCAACAATACCGCCGAATCAAGAAACAACTAGTGACGGCAAGCAATATGTATATACCCACACCCACAACTCCTTTGTGTTCTACTCGTGCATATAACATCTACGCATAGACCTGACTCGGATACCACTATTGGGGAATGCAGTATTTCAAAAAAATCCTATGATCACGCAAGATCTATCTAGGAGATGCATATCAACGAGAGGGGGAGAGTATGTCTACGTACCCTCATAGAATGAAAACGGAAGCATTATGAAACGCGGTTGATGTAGTCGAATGTCTTTGTGATCCAACCGATCAAGTACCGAACGCATGACCTTCGCGATCTACACACATTCATCTCGGTGACATCCCTCGTACTCTTGATCCATCTAAGGCCGAGGGAGAGTTTCGTTAGCACGGCAGTGTGATGACGGTGATGACGAAGTTACTGACGCAGGGCTTCGCCTAAGCACTACAACGATATGACCGAGGTGGAATTCTATGGAGGGGGCACCACACATGGCTAAACAATCAACTTGTGTGTCTATGGGGTACCCCCCTCCCCCGTATATAAACAAGGGGAGGAGGAGGGCCGGCCTCAAGGGGCGCACCCAAAGGGAGGATTCCTACTCCTAGTAGGAGTAGGTTTCCCCCTTTCCTAGTCCAAGTAGGAGAAGAGGGAAGGAGAGGGAGAGGGAGAAGGAAAGAGGGGGGCGCCGCCCTCTCCTAGTCCAATTCGGACCAGCCCATGGGGGGGGGGCGCGGCCACACCTTGAGGCCCATCTCTCCTTTCCCGTATGGACCATTAAGGCCCACTACTTCCCCCGGCGAATTCTGTAACTCTCCGGTACTCCGAAAAATACCCGAATCACTCGAAACCTTTCCGATGTCCGAACATAGCCTTCCAATATATCGATCTTTACGTCTCGAACATTTCAAGAATCCTCGTCATGTTCGTGATCTCATCCGGGACTCCAAACAACCTTTGGTACATCAAATCACATAACTCATAATACAAATCGTCATCGAACGTTAAGCGTGCGGACCCTATGGGTTCGAGAACTGTGTAGACATGACCGAGACACATCTTCGGTCAATAACCAATAGTAGAACCTGGATGGTCATATTGGCTCCTACATATTCTACGAAGATCTTTATCGGTCAAACTGCATAACAACATACGTTGTTCCCTTTGTCATCGGTATGTTACTTGCCCGAGATTCGATCGTCGGTATCATCATACCTAGTTCAATCTCGTCATTGGCAAGTCTTTTTAATCGTTCCGTAATGCATCATCACATGACTAACTCATTAGTCACATTGCTTGCAAGGCTTATAGTGATGTGCATTACCGAGAGGGCCCAGAGATACCTCTCCTACACTCGGAGTGACAAATCCTAATCTCGATCTATGCCAACTCACCAAACACCATTGGAGACACCTGTAGAGCATCTTTATAATCACCCAGTTACGTTGTGACGTTTGATAGCACACTAAGTGTTCCTCTGGTATTCGGGAGTTGCATAGTCTCATAGTCATAGGAACATGTATAAGTCATGAAGAAAGCAATAGCAATAAACTAAACGATCATAGTGCTAAGCTAAAGGATGGGTCTTGTCCATCACATAATTCTCTAATGACGTGACCCCGTTCATCAAATGACAACACATGTCTATGGCTAGGAAACTTAACCATCTTTGATTAACGAACTAGTCTAGTAGAGTCATACTAGGGACACTCTGTTTGTTTATGTATTCACACATGTACTAAGTTTCTGGATAAAATTCTAGCACGAATAATAAACATTTATCATGATATAAGGAAATATAAATAACAACTTCGTTATTGCCTCTAGGGCATATTTCCTTCAGTTACATCATATGGATCTCCAAGATACCATTGTATTGAGAATCAAGAGAGAGAGAGATGAATCCATCTAGCTACTAACAACAGACCCGAAGGTCTACAAAGAACTACTCACGCATCATCGGAGAGGCACCAATGGAGGTGGTGAACCCCATCCGAGATGGTGTCTAGATTGGATCTGGTGGTTCTGGACTCTGCGGCGGCTGGATGAATATTTCGTCGACTCCCCTAGGGTTTTGGGAATATTTGGGTATTGATAGAGCAAAGAGGCGGTCCGGGGGGCACCCGAGGTGGGAACAACCCACCAGGGCGCGCCTGGGCCTCCTGGAATGCCCTGGTGGGTTGTCCCCTCCTCGGGACTCCCCCCAGGTGCAACCAGGGCCCGTTGTGTTCCTTCTGGCCCATAAAAATCTCCGTAAAGTTTCGTGGCATTTGGACTCCGTCTGATATTGATTTTCTATGATGTAAAAAACACGGAAAACAGGAACTGGCACTTGGCACTATGTCAATAGGTTAGTACCAAAAAATGATATAAAATGACTATAACATGATTATTTAACATCCAAGATTGATAATATAACAACATGAAACAATCAAAAATTATAGATACGTTGGAGACGTATCAACATCCCCAAGCTTAACTCCTACTCATCCTCGAGTAGGTAAGTGATAAAAACAGAATTTTTGATGTGGAGTGTTGTCTAGCATGCCATATCATATTATTTTCTTTATGGCATGGACAATTGGACTTTTATGTGATTCAAAGCAATAGTCTAGTGTTGACATAATAATTTAGATACTCAAGCATATCAACAAGCGACCATGCCTTTCAAAATATCAATGCTAAAATAAGTTATCCCTACAAAATCATATAGTTTTGTCATGCTCTGTCTTCTTAACACAAAGTATTTATCATGCACAACCCCGATGACAAGCCCAGCAATTGGTTCGTACTTTTTAACGCGCTTCAGCTTTTTCAACTCTTACACGATACATGAGCGCAAGCCATGGATATAGCACTATGTGTGGAATAGAGTATGATGATAGGGGTAAATATAGAGAAGAC
Source organism: Triticum dicoccoides (assembly GCF_002162155.2). Lineage (NCBI taxonomy): Eukaryota > Viridiplantae > Streptophyta > Magnoliopsida > Poales > Poaceae > Triticum > Triticum dicoccoides. The sequence continues at coordinate 520,869,666 of NC_041382.1, forward strand.
AAAAAGTAAGACAGTCTCACATCGATGCGGCTAACCAACAGGCTATGGAGATGCCCATCAATCGATATCAACGTGAGGAGTAGGGATTGCCATGCAACGGATGCACTAAGAGCTATAAGTATATGAAAGCTCAATATGAAAACTAAGTGGGTGTGCATCTAATCCTATAATGAAAAAATCCCACTAGTATATGAAAGTGACAACATAGGAGACTCTCCATATGAAAAACATGCTGCTACTTTGAAGCACAAGTGTGGTGAAGGATACTAGCAATGCCCCTTCTCTCTTTGTTTATTTTTTTTATTTTTATTTTTTTCCTTTTTATTTTTCTTTCTTTCTTTTCTTCTTCTTTTTTTTTCCTTTTTTTCTCATTGTTCGGAGTCTCATCCTGACTTGTGGGGGAATCATAGTCTCCATCATCCTTTCCTCACTGGGGCACTGCTCTAAAAATGAATAATGATGATCATCACACTTATATTTACCTATAACTCAAAAGAAACAAAAATTACAACTCAATACCTATGAAAAAAATATGACTCTATATAAATGCCTCAATGATCTAGCATAACATGTATGACAAATGATGAATGGTTGTTGAGCCACAAACACTATGTTAGCTATATGATCATGCAAAGCAATATGACAATAAATGCTCAAGTCATCAAACCGAAGCGTTGGAAGTTGCATGGCAATATATCTCGGAATGGCCGTGGAAAAGCCATGATAGGTAGGTATGGTGGCTGTTTTGAGGAAGATATAATGAGGCTTATGTGTGATAGAGCGTATCATATCACGGGGTTTGAATGCACCTGCGAAGTTTGCACCATGTCTCAATGTGAGAAAGGGCAATGCACGGTACCGTAGAGGCTAGCAAATTGTGAAAAGGTAAGAGTGTGTATAATCCATGGACTCACATTAGTCATAAAGAACTCATATACTTATTGCAAAAGTTTATTAGCCCTCTAAGCAAAGTACTACTACGCATGCCCCTATGGGGATATATTGGTAGGAAAAGACCATCGCTCGTCCCCGACCGCCACTCATAAGGAAGACAATCAAAAATAAATCATGCTCCAACATCATAGCATAACGAGAGACTATACGTGCATGCTTCGGGAATCACAAACCTTAACACCAATATTCCTACTTGAGCACAATTACTCATCAACATAACTCACATATCACATCATCATATCTCAAAACTATTACTAAGAATCAAGTTTATTTTGTCCAATGATGTTAATGACATTTTTCTTTTCTTTATCCTTCTTGGATATCTATCACTTTGGGACTAATTTTCTTGTGTTGCTTTTCTTAAGCCCAAACAAATATGAGTGAAGATCATGAGCATAATGTTTCTTTCTCTCAAAATAATTTAAGTGAAGCAAGAGAGAATTTCTTCAAAATTTTACTAACTCTCAAATAAATCTAAGTGAAGCAAGAGAGCATTTCTTCAAAAATACTAAGCACACCGTGCTAAAAAAGATATAAGTGAAGCACTAGAGCAAGTCCTAGCTCATAAAAGATTTAAGTGAAGCATAGAGAGCAATTCTAACAAGTCATGACATAGTTTTGGCTCTCTCAAATAGGTGAGTCCAACAAGGATTGATGACTTAAAACACAAAATAAAACAAGCAAAGACTCATATCATACAAGATGCTCCAAGCAAAACACATATCATGTGACGAATAAAAATATAGTCTCGAGTAAAATACCGATATTTGTTGGAAGAAAGCAGGGATGCCACTCGGGGGCATCCCAAGCTTAGTTGGTTGCTCAGTTTTGGATAATAGCTTGGGATGCCGGGGCATCCCCAAGCTTAGGCTCTTCCATCCTCCCTTCATCCATCATAAGATAACCCAAAACTTGAAAACTTCAATCACACAAAACTCATCAAAACCTTCGTGAGATCCGTTAGTATAAGAATACTAAACCACTACTATAAGCGCTGTATCAAACCAACTACTATTTTGTTTTTTATTATATCTACTGTATTCCAACTTTTCTATGGAAAAAACTCATCAAAGAAAACCATAGAGCCATCAAAATAAGCACACAACACAAAGAAAACAGAATCTGTCAAAATAGAACAGTCTGTAGTAATCTGACTATTTCGAATACTTCTGTAACTCCAAAAATTCTGAACAATTAGGACGACCTGAGAAATTTGTATATTGATCTACTTCATATGGAATGGATATTTTATCGCTCTCTGGTAAAAATGAAAATTAATTTCGTGAGCGTAAAAGTTTCTGTTTTTTCAGCAAGATCAAACAACTATCACCCAAGAAGATCCTAAAGGCTTTACTTGGCACAAACACTAATTAAAACATAGAAAACACAATCATAACAGTAGCATAATTGTGCTAACACACAAGAACAGGAAGCAAAAAGTAAAAATAAATTTTATTCATTGGGTTGCCTCCCAACAAGCGCTATAGTTTAACGCCCTTAGCTAGGCATAAAGCAAGGATCTAAGTTTTGTCATCCATCTTCTTGACTTTCTTAGAGGTATTTTCATCATGAGGCTTAGTAAACACAACATAAAACATGTTATCCATAGAGGCTTTAGCAATCCTAAGTTGGTTTTCATCATACCCCTTTTGATTTCCCACAACAATCCAAGAGTAATGTTGATTAACATTATTGAAAACATATTGGATTATATCTAGAATCGGGACTTCATTTTTAAGATTCTCATCAAAGATTTTATTGTCCCCAAGAAAATGTCTTAAAGCATAGTCACTATTGTAAAGAATTTCATCTATCACAGGTTTTTCATGATTCATACCATAAAAGTCAAAGATTTCCCTAGCTTCCCGTATTATGTAGTCAAACTCGTTCATAAGAACGAGAATGGCGAACTTTTTAGCTCTAAGATTCTTTATAATGGGGAGCTCAAAAAAAATCCTTGCAAGGTAGGATGGGTTCGAATAAATTTACATTCAAGTTTCAGAACTAGTGCTGAAATAGCATCCACATAAGATCTAGTAGTTTTAAGTATATGAGCATCATCAAGACTAAGCTTCCCAACACAATTGAAAAATTCTTGGATACGTTCTTTTCCCATAACGTTCCCTTGCCCCAAGATAAAAGTTTTAGCATCCAGATTTCCCATATGTCCAATATTAGGAGTAAGGCCATCATCTGTTGGTGCCATACCGAAATCACTCATGATTGCAAGCAAAGGATAGATCTGACGAGAAAACAATGAACGGTAAAGGGAGGCGAATAAAACGGAAAATTTTTGTGAAGTGGGGGAGAGGAAAATGAGAGGCAAATGGAAAATAATGTAAATTGCGAGGAGATGTGATTTGTGATTAGGAACCTGGTTATGAAGAAGATCCTCCCCGGCAACGGCGCCAAAAATTCCTTTTGATCGCTCTCTCATTATTGCACCAGAAATGCTTCTGCCTACTAGGACTACATCGGTATTTCCCTCAGTGAAGAAACCAAAGTTATCGAACCAGTAGGAGAACCAAGCAACACAACATAAACAACACCTGCACACAAATAACAACACCTCGCAACCCGACGTGTTAAAGGGGTTGTCAATCCCTTTCGGGTAACGATGCCGGAAAATTGTAGTAGATTGAAATAATAGATCGCAAATAGAATAAATTTCAGCAAAGTATTCTTGTATTTTTGGTTTAATAGATCTGAATAAAAATTCAAAGGAAAAGTAGATCACAAGCAAATATATGAGGGAGAAGACCCGGGGGCCGTAGGTTTCACTAGTGGCTTCTCTCGAGAAAAATAGCAAATAGTGGGTAAACGATTTACTGTTGGGCAATTGATAGAACCTCAAATAATTATGACGATATCCAGGCAATGATCATTACATAGGCATCTGCTACCTCTTGAGCACTGCGTTGGTTTTCCCCGAAGAGGAAGGGATGATGCAGCAAAGTAGCGTAAGTATTTCCCTTAGTTTTTGAGAACCATGGTATCAATCCAGTAGGAGGCTACGCATGAGTCCCTCGTACCTGCACAAAACAAATAAATCCTCGCAACCAACGCAAATAGGGGTTGTCAATCCCTATAAGGCCACTTACGAGAGTGAGATCTGATAGATATGATAAAGATAATATTTTTGGTATCTTTGTGATAAAGATGCCAAGTAAAATAAAGGCAAAGTAAATAACAAAGGAAATAACTAAGTAGTAGGAGATCAATATGATAAAGATAGACCCGGGGGCCATATGTTTCACTAGTGGCTTCTCTCGAGAGCATAAGTATTCTACGATGGGTGAACGAATTACTATTGAGCAATTGACATAATTTAGCATAGTTATGAGAATATCTAGGCATGATCATGTATATAGGCATCACGTCCGAGACAAGTAGAACGACTCCTGCCTGCATCTACTACTATTACTCCACTCATCGACCGCTATCCAGCATGCATCTAGAGTATTAAGTTAAAACAGAGTAACGCTTTAAGCAAGATGACATGATGTAGAGGGATAGACTCATGCAATATGAAGAAAACCCCATCTTGTTATCCTTGATGGCAACAATACAATACGTGCCTTGCTGCCCCTACTGTCACTGGGAAAGGACACCGCAAGATTGAACCCAAAGCTAAGCACTTCTCCCATTGCAAGAAAGATCAATCTAGTAGGCCAAACCAAACTGATAATTCGAAGAGGCTTGCAAAGATGACCAATCATACATAAAAGAATTCAGAGAAGATTCAAATATTATTCATAGATAGACTTGATCATAAACCCACAATTCATCGGTCTCAACAAACACACCACAAAAAGAAGATTACATCGAATAGTTCTCCACAAGAGAGGGGGAGAACATTGTATTGAGATCCAAAAAGAGAGAAGAAGCCATCTAGCTACTAACTATGGAGTTGTAGGTCTGAGGTAAACTACTCACACTTCGTCGGAGGGGCTATGGTGTTGATGTAGAAGCCCTCCATGATCGATGCCCCCTCCGGCGAAGCTCCGGAATAGGCCCCAAGATGGGATCTCGTGGATACAGAAAGTTGCAGCGGTGGAATTAGGGTTTTGGCTCCGTATCTGATCGTTTGGAGGTACATAGGTATATATAGGAGGAAGGAGTACGTCGGTGGAGCAACAGGGGGCCCACGAGGGTGGAGGGCGCGCCCCCCTACCTCGTGGCCTCCTGTTTCTTTTCTTGACGTAGGGTCCAAGTCTCCTGGATCATAATCTTCCTAAAAATCACGTTCCTGAAGGTTTCATTCCGTTTGGACTCCGTTTGATATTCCTTTTCTTCGAAACCCTAAAATAGGCAAAAAAACAGCAATTCTGGGCTGGGCCTCCGGTTAATAGGTTAGTCCCAAAAATAATATAAAAGTGGATAATAAAGCCCAATAATGTCCAAAACAGTAGATAATATAGCACGGAGCAATCAAAAATTATAGATACGTTGGAGACGTATCAGCATCACACCCAAGATTAGTAGACCGACTCCTGCCTGCATCTACTACTATTACTCCACACATCGACCGCTATCCAGCATGCATCTAGTGTATTAAGTTCATGGAGAAATGGAGTAATGCAATAAGAACGATGACATGATGTAGACAAGATCCGTTTATCTATTGCGTAGATATAGATCCCGGTTTTTTATCCTTAGTAGCAACGATACATATGTGTCGGTTCCCTTTCTGTCACTAGGATCGAGCACCGTAAGATCGAACCCACTACCGGGCACCTCTTCCCATTGCAAGATAAATAGATCAAGTTGGCCAAACAAAACCCAAATTTCGGAGAAGAAATACGAGGCTATAAGAGATCCTGCATATAAGATATCAAAGAAATTCAAATAACTTTCATGGATATAAAAAGATATGACTGATCATAAACTCAAAGTTCATCAGATCCCAACAAACACACCGCAAAAAGAGTTACATCATATAGATCTCCAAGAGACCATTGTATTGATAATCAAGAGAGAGAGATGAAGCCATCTAGCTACTAACTATGGACCCGAAGGTCTACAAAGAACTACTCACGCATCATCAGAGAGACACCAATGGAGGTGGTGAACCCCATCCGAGATGGTGTCTAGATTGGATCTGGTGGTTCTGGACTCTGCGGCTGCTGGATGAATATTTCGTCGACTCCCCTAGGGCTTTGGGAATATTTGTGTATTTATAGAGCAAATAGGCGGTCCGGGGGGAACCCAAGGTGGGCACAACCCACCAGGGCGCGCCTGGGCCTCTTGGCGCGCCCTGGTTGGATGTTCCCTCCTCGGGACTCCCCCAGGTGCAACCAGGGCCCGTTGTGTTCCTTCCGGCCCGTAAAAATCTTCGTAAAGTTTCGTGGCATTTGGACTCCGTCTGATATTGGTTTTCTACGATGTAAAAACAAGGAAAAAACAGGAACTGACACTTGGCACTATGTCCATAGGTTAGTACCAAAAAATGATATAACATGATTATAACACATCCAAGATTGATAATATAACAACATGAAACAATCAAAAATTATAGATACGTTTGAGACGTATCACGATGCGCGTGCGAAATGGTTCCAAAGTCGATGTGATCGCCGTCGGCACGCTACCTCTACATCTACCTTCGGCATTAGTTTTAGACTTGAATAATTGTTATTTGGTGCCAGCGTTAAGCATGAACATTATATCTGGATCTTGTTTGATGCGAGACTGTTATTCATTTAAATCAGAGAATAATGGCTGTTCTATTTATATGAGTAATATCTTTTATGGTCATGCACCCTTGATGAGTGGTATATTTTTATTGAATCTCGATAGTAGTGATACACATATTCATAATATTGAATCCAAAAGATACAAGTATAATAATGATAGTGCAACTTATTTGTGGCACCACCGTTTAGGTCATATTGGTGTAAAGCGCATGAAGAAACTCCATGCTGATGGGCTTTTGGAATCACTTGATTATGAATCACTTGATGCTAGCAAACCATGCCTCATGGGCAAGATGACTAAGACTCCTTCTCCGGAACAATGGAGCGAGCAACTGACTTGTTGGAAATAATACAAACTGATGTATGCGGTCTGATGAGTGTTGAGGCTCACGGCGGGTATCATTATTTTCTGACCTTCACAGATGATTTGAGCAGATATGGGTATATCTACTTGATGAAACATAAGTCTGAAACATTTGAAAAGTTCAAAGAATTTCAGAGTAAAGTGGAAAGTCATCGTAACAAGAAAATAAAGTTTCTACGATCTGATCGTGGAGGTGAATATTTGAGTTATGAGTTTGGTCTTCATTTGAAACAATGTGGAATAGTTTCGCAACTCGCGCCACCTGGAACACCATAGCGTAATGGTGTGTCCGAACATCGTAACCGCACTTTATTAGATACGGTGTGATCTATGATGTCTCTTACTGATTTACCGCTATCATATTGGGGTTATGCTTTAGAGACGGCTGCATTCACGTTAAATAGGGCACCATCCTAATATGTTGAGACGACACCACATGAACTGTGGTTTGGCAAGAAACCCTAGTTGTCGTTTCTTAAAGTTTGGGGTTTTGATGCTTATGTGAAAAAGCTTCAACCTGGTAAGCTCGAACCCAAATCGGAGAAATGCGTCTTCGTAGGATACCCAAAGGAAACGGTTGGGTACACCTTCTATCACAGATCCGAAGGCAAGATATTCGTTGCTAAGAATGGATCCTTTCTAGAGAAGGAGTTTCTCTCGAAAGAAGTGAGAGGGAGGAAAGTAGAACTTGATGAGGTATTTGTACCTTCTCCCTTATTGGGAAGTAGTTCATCACAGAAATCAATTCCAGTGATTCCTACACCAATTAGTGAGGAAGGTAATGATGATGATGATCATGAAACTTCAGATCAAGTTACTACTGAACCTCGTAGGTCAACCAGAGTAAGATCCTCACCAGAGTGGTACGCTAATCCTGTTCTGAAGGTCATGTTACTTGACCATGACGAACCTATGAACTATGAGGTAGCGATGATGAGCCCAGATTCCGCGAAATGGCTTGAAGCCATGAAATCTGAGATGGGATCCATGTATGAGAACAAAGTATGGACTTTGGTTGACTTGCCTGATGATCGGCAAGCAATAGAGAATAAATGGATCTTCAAGAAAAAGACTAACGCTGATGGTAATGTTACTGTCTACAAAGCTCGACTTGTTACGAAAGGTTTTCGACAAGTTCAAGGAGTTGACTACGATGAGACCTTCTCACCATAGCGATGCTTAAGTCTGTCCGAATCATGTTAGCAATTGCCACATTTTCTAATTATGAAATTTGGCAAATGGATGTCAAAACTACATTCCCTAATGGATATCTTAAAGAAGAGTTGTATATGATGCAACCAGAAGGTTTTGTCGATCCAAAAGGTGCTAACAAAGTGTGCAAGCTCCAGCGATCCATTTATGGACTAGTGCAAGCCTCTCGGAGTTGGAATATACACTTTGATAGTGTTATCAAAGCATATGGTTTTATACAGACTTTTGGAGAAGCCTGTATTTACAAGAAAGTGAGTGGGAGCTCTGTAGCATTTCTAATATTATATGTGGACGACATATTGTTGATTGGAAATAATACAGAATTTCTGGATAGCATAAAAGTATACTTGAGTAAGAATTTTTCAATGAAAGACCTTGGTGAAGCTGCTTATATATTAGGCATCAAGATCTATAGAGATAGATGAAGACGCTTAATTGGACTTTCACAAAGCACATACCTTGTTAAGTTTTGAAGAAGTTCAAAATGTATCAGTCGAAGAAAGGGTTGTTTCCTGTATTACAAGGTGTGAACTTGAGTCAGACTCAATGCCCGACCACTGCAGAAGATAGAGAGAAAATGAAAGTCATTCCCTATGCCTCAGCCATAGGTTCTATCATGTATGCAATGCTGTGTACCAGACCTGTTGTGTGCCTTGCTATAAGTTTAGCGGGGAGGTACCAAAGTAATCCAGGAGTGCATCACTTGACAGTGGTCAAGAACATCATGAAATACCTGAAAAGGACTAAGGATGTGTTTCTCGTTTATGGAGGTGACAAAGAGCTCGTTGTAAATGGTTATATTGATGCAAGCTTTAACACTGATCTGGATGACTCTAAGTCACAAACCGAATACGTATCTATATTGAATGGTGGAGCTGTCAGTTGGTGCAGTTCCAAGCAGAGCGTCATGGCGGGATCTATGTGTGAAGCGGAGTACATACCTGCTTCGGAAGCAGCAAATGAAGGAGTCTGGATGGAGGAGTTCATATCCGAGCTAGGTGTAATACCTAGTGCATCGGGTCCAAAGAAAATATTTTGTGACAATACTGGTATAATTGCCTTGACAAAGGAATCCAGATTTCACAAGAGAACCAAGCACATCAAGAGATGATTCAATTCCATCCACAATCAAGTGAAGGAGGGAGACATAGGGATTTGCAAGATGCATACAGATCTGAATGTTGTAGACCCATTGACTAAGCCTCTTTCACGAGCAAAACATGATTAGCACCAAGAATCCATGGGTGTTAGAATCATTACTATGTAATCTAGATTATTGACTCTAGTGCAAGTGGGAGACTGAAGGAAATATGCCCTAGAGGTAATAATAAAGTTGTTATTTATATTTCCTTATATCATGATAAATGTTTATTATTCATGCTCGAATTGTATTAACCGAAAACTTGGTACATGTGTGAAGACATAGACAAACAGAGTGTCCCTAGTATGCCTCTACTTGACTAGCTCGTTAATCAAATATGGTTAAGTTTCCTAACCATAGGCATGTGTTGTCATTTGATGAATGGGATCACATCATTAGAGAATGATGTGATGGACAAGACCCATCCGTTAGCTTAGCATAATGATCGTTTAGTTTTATTGCTATTGCTTTCTTCATGACTTATACATGTTCCTCTGACTATGAGATTATGCAACTCCCGAATACCGGAGGAACACCTTGTGTGCTATCAAATGTCACAACGTAACTAGGTGATTATAAATATGCTCTACAGGTGTCTTTGATGGTGTTTGTTGAGTTGGCATATATCAAGATTAGGATTTGTCACTCCGCGTATCGGAGAGGTATCTCTCGGCCCTCTCGGTAATGCTCATCACTATAATCCTTGCAAGAAATGTGACTAATGAGTTTGTTCCAGGATGATACATTATGAAACGAGTAAAGGGACTTACCGATAATGAGATTGAACTAGGTATGAGGATACCGACGATCGAATCTCGGGCAAGTAACATACCAATGACAAAGGGAACAACATATGTTGTTATGCAGTTTGACCAATAAAGATCTTCGTAGAATATGTAGGAGCCAATATGAGCATCCAGGTTCCGCTATTGGTTATTGATCGGAGATGTGTCTCGGTCATGTCTACATAGTTCTCGAACCCGCAGGGTCCGCACGCTTAATGTTCGATGTCGATTTGTATTATGAGATATGTGATTTGATATACCGAAGTTTGTTCGGAGTCCCGGATGAGATCACGGACATGACGAGGAGTCTTGAAATGGTCGATATATAAAGATTGATATATTGGAAGGTTATGTTTGGACACCGGAATGGTTCCGAAAGGTTCGGACATTTTCCGAAGTACTGGGAGGTTACCGGAACCCCCCGGGGGGTTAATGGGCCTTCATGGGCCCTAGTGGAGAGAGGAGGCAGCGGCCAGGTGGAGGCGTGCGCCCCCAAGCTCAAACCAAATTGGACTAGGGTTGGGGGGGCGGCCCCCCTTTCCTTCTTCTCCTCCACCTCTTTCCGCTTCCCCCCTTCTCCGGAAAGGAAAGGGGGTGAATCCTACTTGGACCGAGAGTCCAAGTAGGACTCTCCCCTTGGCACGCCCCCCTTGGGCCGGCCTCCTCTCCTCCCCCCTTTATATACGTGGGAGGGGGGCACCCCAAAGGCACACCAAGTCTTCTCTTAGCCGTGTGCGGTGCCCCCCTCCACAGTTACGCACCTCGGTCATATCATTGTAGTGCTTAGGCGAAGCCCTGCGCCGGTAACTTCATCATCACCGTCAACATGCCATCATGCTGACAAAACTCTCCCTCGTCCTCAACTGGATCAAGAGATCGAGGGACGTCATCGAGTTGAACATGTGCTGAAGATGGAGGTGCCGTACGTTCGATGCTTTGATCGGTTGAATCGCGAAGACGTTCGACTATGTCAACCGCGTTACTAAACGCTTTTGCTTTCGGTATACGAGGGTACGCAGACACACTCTCCCCTATCATTGCTATGCATCTCCTAGATAGATCTTGCATGAACGTAGATTTTTTTGAAATACTGCATTCCCCAACAACCATCACCCTCATCCTCAACAATCATATTGCACAAAATAACACAACATGTCATCAGCTTCCACAAAGTTTCTGATTCCCACATCATTGCAGTGCTACACATAATTTGTTGGGGAACGTAGTATTTCAAAAAAAAATCCTATGATCACGCAAGATCTATCTAGGAGATGCATAGCAACGAGACAGGGAGAGTCTGTCTACGTACCCTCGTAGACCAAAAGCGGAAACGTTTAGTAATGTGGTTGATGTACTCGAACGTCTTCACGATCCAACCAATCCTAGCACCGAACGTACGGCACCTCCGTATTCAGCACACGTTCAGCATGATGACGTCCCTCAAGCTCTTGATCTAGTTGAGGACGAGACAGAGTTCCATCAGCACGACGGCGTGGCGATGGTGATGATGCAGTTACACGCGCAGAGCTTCACCTAAGCACTACGACGATATGACCAAGGTGTTGAACTATGGGGGGGCACCGCACACGGCTAAGAGATTGTCTGTTGTGCTACTGGGGTGCCCCTGGCCACGTATATAAAGGAGGGAGGGAGAGAGGAGGCCGGCCAGGTTGGGCGCGCCAGGGGGGAGTCCTACTTGGACTCCTAGTCCAAGTAGGATTCCCCCTCCCTTTTCCATTCTTCCGCCAGAGGGAAAGGAAGGAGGAGAGAAGGAGAAGGAAGGAGGGGGCTGCGCCCCCACCCCTAGTCCATTTCGGTTTGGGCAGGGGGAGGTGCGCACCAACTTGTGGCCCTTCTTCCCTCTCTCCACTAAATCCCACTAAGGCGCATTAACTTCTCCGGGGGGTTCCGGTAACCTCCCGGTACTCCGGAAAAATGGCCGACCTACTCGGAACCATTCCGATGTCCAAATACAACCTTCTAATATATGAATCTTTACCTCTAGACCATTTAGAGACTCCTCGTCATGTCTGTGATCTCATCCGGGACTCCGAACAAACTTCGGTCATCAAATCACATAACTCATAGTACAAATCATCATCGAACGTTAAGCGTGCAGACCCTACGGGTTCGAGAACTATGTAGACATGACCGAGACACATCTCTGGTCAATAACCAATAGCGGAACCTGGATGATCATATTGGCTCCTACATATTCTACGAAGATCTTTATCAGTCAAACCGCATAACAACATACGTCATTCCCTTTGTAATCGGTATGTTAGTTGCCCGAGATTCGATCATCGGTATCATCATACCTAGTTCAATCTCGTTACCAGCAAGTATCTTTACTCATCCCGTAATGCATCATCCCATAACTAACTCATTAGTCACATTGCTTGCAAGGCTCATAGTGATGTGCATTACTAAGAGGGCCCAGAGATACCTCTCCGATACACGGAGTGACAAATCCTAATCTTGATCTATGCCAACTCAACAAACACAATTGGAGACATCTGTAGAGCATATTTATAATCACCCAGTTACGTGTGATGTTTGATATAACACAAGGTGTTCCTCCGGTATTCGAGAGTTGCATAATCTCAAATAGTCAGAGGAACATGTATAAGTCATGAAGAAAGCAATAGCAATAAAACTAAACAATCATTATGCTAAGCTAACAGATGGGTCTTGCCCATCACATCATTCTCTAATGATGTGATCCCGTTCATCAAATGACAACACATGTTTATTATCAGGAAAATTAACCATCTTTGATTAACGAGCTAGTCTAGTAGAGGCACACTAGGGACATACTGTTTGTCTATGTATTCACACATGTACTAAGTGTTCGGTTAATAAAATTCTATCATGAATAATAAACATTTATCATGATATAAGGAAATATAAATAACAACTTTATTATTACCTCTAGGGCATATTTCCTTCAGTCTCCCACTTGCACTAGAGTCAATAATCTAGATTACATAGTAATGATTCTAACACCCATGTAGTCATGGTGTTGATCATGTTTTGCTCATGAGAGAGGCTTAGTCAACGGGTCTGCAACATTCAGATCTGTGTGTATCTTGCAAATCTCTATGTCTCCCTCCTTGACTTGATCGCGGATGGAATTGAAGCGTCTCTTGATGTGTTTGGTTCTCTTGTGAAATCTGGATTCCTTCGCCAAGGCAATTGCTCCAGTATTGTCACAAAAGATTTTTCATTGGACCTGATGCACTAGGTATTACACCTAGATCGGATATGAACTCCTTCATCCAGACTCCTTCATTTGCTGCTTCCGAAGCAGCTATGTACTCCGCTTCACACGTAGATCTCGCCACAACGCTCTGCTTGGAACTGCACCAACTGACAGCTCCACCATTCAATATAAATATGTATCTGGTTTGTGACTTAGAGTCATCCGGATCAGTGTCAAAACTTGCATCGACGTAACCATTTACGACGAGCTCTTTGTCACCTCCATAAATGAGAACCATATCCTCAGTCCTTTTCAGGTATTTCAGGATGTTCTTAACCGCTGTCCAATGATCCAGTCCGGGATTACTTTGGTACCTCCCTGCTAAACTTATAGCAAAGCACACATCAGGTCTGGTACACAGCATTGCATACATGATAGAACCTATGGCTGAGGTATAGGGAATGACTTTCATTTTCTCTCTATCTTCTGCAGTGGTCGGGCATTGAGTCTGACTCAACTTCACACCTTGTAACACAGGCAAGAACCCTTTCTTTGACTGATCCATTTTGAACTTCTTCAAAACTTTATCAAGGTATGTGCTTTGTGAAAGTCCAATTAAGCGTCTTGATCTATCTCTATAGATCTTGATGCCTAATATATAAGCAGCTTCACCGAGGTCTTTGATTGAAAAATTCTTATTCAAGTATCGTTTTATGCTATCCAGAAATTCTATATTATTTCCAATCATGTCATCCACATATAATATTAGAAATGCTACAGAGCTCCCACTCACTTTCTTGTAAATACAGAATTCTCCAAAAGTCTACATAAAACCATATGCTTTGATGACACTATCAAAGCGTATATTCCAACTCCGAGAGGCTTGTGATACGTCTCCGTCGTTTCTATAATTTTTTATTGTTCCATGCCAATATTCTACAACTTTTACATACTTTTGGCAACTTTTTATACTATTTTTGGGACTAACATATTGATCCAGTGCCCAGTGCCAGTTCCTGTTTGTTGCATGTTTTGTATTTCGCAGAAAATCCATATCAAACGGAGTCCAAATGGAATAAAAACTTACGGAGATTTTTTTGGAATATATGTGAATTTTGGGAAGTTGAATCAACGCGAGACGATGCCCGAGGGGCCCACGAGGGTGAGGGGCGTGCCTTGGGCCCTCATGGCCACTTCATAAGGCGGTTGGTGCCCTTCTTTCTCTGCAAGAAAGCCAATATCCTGATAAAAATCGTGTCAAAATTTCAGCCCAATCAGCGTTACGGATCTCCGGGAATTTATGAAACGGTGAAAGGGTAGAATCAGGAGCGCAGAAACAGAAGGAAACAAAGAGAGAGATCCAATCTCGGAGGGGCTCTCGCCCCTCTACCGCCATGAAGGCCATGGACTAGAAGGGAAACCCTTCTCCCATCTAGGGGGAAGGTCAAGGAAGAAGAGGAAGAAGGGGCTCTCTATCCCCCTCTCTCTCGGTGGCGCCGGAACACCGCCGGGGCCATCATCGCGACAACGATCTACACCAACAAATTCACCGCCGTCATCACCAACTCTTCCCCCCTCTATGCAGCGGTGTAACCCCTCTTTTACTCGCCATAATCTCTACTTAAACATGGTGCTCAATGCTATATATTATTTCCCAATGATGCATGGTTATCGTATGATGTTTGAGTAGATCCATTTTGTCCTATGGGTTAATTGATGATCGTGATTGGTTTGAGTTGCATGTTTTATTATTGGTGCTATCCTATGGTGCTCTCTGTGTCGTGCAAGCATGAGGGATCCCCGCTGTAGGGTTTGCAATATGTTCATGATTTGCTTATGGTGGGTGGTGTGAGTGACAGAAGCACAGACCCGAGTAAGTAGATTGTTTGCGTATGGCACTACTGGAATCTGGTAATTTGTCGTATGCCAACTCTTTATCGTCCGCCAGCGGATGACATAGAGCCTCTTTGCCGTCCGCTTCCACATAGCGGACAACAAAGAATGAGCAGATCACAAAAAGTCTATTTGCCGTCAGCTGGCTGACGGCAAAGAGCTAGAAGGCAGACGGCAAAGGGCCAGGTGGGCCCCATAGGGCACGGCGTGGCTAGGTTAGCTTCTTTATCGTCTGCCTTCTGGACCTTTGTCGTCCGTTGGCGAACGATAAAGAAATGGCCCAGCTAACGGCCGTCTTCCCCCTCCTATGCTCGCTCTCTGTCTCTCCGGCCACACCCCACTCTCTTCCCTCTCTACCAACTCAACCGCGCCCGCGCCCCAACTCAACCATGCCCGCGCCCACAATGCCGCCGTCGAACACCGCCGCCGCCACCCCACCCCGCCGCAGCACCACTCCGCCGCCCCGGAGCCCTGCGGCCCCA
>NC_041382.1:520885717-520886321 GCF_002162155.2 Triticum dicoccoides
CGGCCCTGTCGCCACCACCGCCCGGCGCCCCTCCGCCGCCGAGCAACCCCGCCACCCGGCGCCCCTGGGCCTGCCGCAGGTGAGCCCCGGCCGCACCCCTCTTCTCCTCATTTTTGTTTTTTTTGTTTTTTTAGTTTAGATTACTTTTAGTTTTGTTTTAGATTTAGTTTAGTTTAGATTACTGTTAGTTTGGTTCTTAATTTAGTTTAGTTTAGATTGCTTTTAGTTTGGTCTTAGGTTTAGTTTAGGTTGAGGTTTATGTTTAGTCATGAAAAAAACTAAGAATAATTAGAAGAATAGGAGGAGAAGAAGAATAGCTAGGTTTAGGTGTAGTTTTTTTTTCCTATTTTGTTTTAGGTTAATTAGTGCTAGGTTTAAGAAGAGGAAAAAGGAGAAGAAGAAGAAGAAGAAGAAGAAAGAGAAAGAGAAGAGGAGGAGAAGAAGAAGAAGAAGAAAGAGGAGAGGAGGAGGAGGAGAAGAAGAGAAGAAGAAAAGGAAAAAAGAGACCCCGACACCTCGGCACGACACCCCGACCCCGACCCCCGACCCCTGACACCACACCCCGACCCCGACCCTCGACTAACCGACACCCTGACACCACACC
>NC_041382.1:520886663-520943830 GCF_002162155.2 Triticum dicoccoides
CCTGACACCCTGACACCCCGACCCCGACACGACACCCCGACCCCGACACCCTGACACCACACCCCGACCCCATATATATTTGTGTTGATCGGGTGTATTTTTATTATGATACACTTAAATTATATAAATATTATTATGTTCATGTAAGGTATCCAAATTTTTTATGTTGTACTAATTTCGTTTACCTTTTGTCATTGCAAGTGTTGACAGGATGGTGGGCAAGGGTCCAGAGCGCCCCGATCCTCCTGCGAGCGCTACTGGGAGGGGTGGTTCCATTATTCCAGCCTAGCCCCTCCGGAGAGCGCTGCTAGATAGTATGCAGACAACTGCGGCGGGCGCTTCTTCTTCGGCTGGGAGAGGTCGGGGGAGGACGAAGAAGTCTGCTAGAGGTGGACGTGGCAGCAGGAGAGGTTGGAAGGCTGTTACGCCTTCCTCGCTGCCACCCCCAACTGATTCACCCGACCACAGAAGTGCTCCGTATGACATGGACCCGTATCGGACTCCGGTCCATGAGCATCCAGTCGCTGATCCTTCCCCCGACCAGACTCGGGTCGCCGATCCTTCGCCCCACGTGAGTCCGGTCCCACAGTCTTTGTCTCAGAAGACTTTGGTCATGGGGTCTTCGTCCCAGAAGACTCTGGTCATGGGGTCTTCGGCCCACGAGACTCCGGAGGCTAGTGGCTCGGAGGATGGTAGCGAGGACACCTTTTTAGATGATAGCTACAACGACGACGAGCTGGTTGAGGAGGGCAAGAAGGTCTACAAGCGTGGCGCTACAAAGCTCCCTCCCGTGCCGACGACCCCCGACCAGAGGTGGTTGATTGCGCCTAAAGGGTTGAAGTGGGTGCATTTACTATTTTTTAACCTTTTGCCTTCATGTTCCTTCAAATTAATATCTAATGCGTTGGCCTTGTCATACTGCAGGGGCTGGGTACGCCCCCATGGTTCCCGTAGGCCCAACCAGGTCCTTGGTGTGCTTTGCCGGCAACACTTCCCTGGGTGGGTCACGTTGCCCGATGATGGTTAGGTTCCACAGATAGCACTGACCTGGGAGCTATACTCGGTTGCCCCGGCCCCACCGGAGGAGAGGGTCGATGGTGTCTTGTGCGAGACGGTGGCCGACATTGTGTTCCATCGGTTTTGGGTAATTTCTCCTTTACGGAATTAAAATCAACACTACCTAGTGATTGTACTAATCAATGTTGTCTTGTTTGATTGCAGACCTTCTACAGGGTTTCAGAGGGAGAGCAGGTGGGCGCGTGTATGGTTGTCGAAAACGAGTGCAAGCACCTACTTCAGAACTTAAGGCACGAGGCTCGGGTGCAGGACGTTCGAGACTACTACGCCTCGAAGGGTATTAGGAGGGACAAGCAGAAGTGTCACGGGGAGTTTCTGAGTAAGGAGAAGTACATGCAGGTAATTACCTATTCTTAAGGCCTTGAACTTAGTTTTCTTGATTTGATTCGTAGGCGTAGCGCTGAAATTTCTCTTGACTCGCTTAGGTGCCCCCGAGATGGTGTGCGGATAAGATGGACTGTTGGGAGGCGTTGGTGGATGCGTGGTGCTCTGCCCAATGGAAAGTCGAACACCAAAAGACCAAGGATAAGTGCGACCAAATGCAAGGTGTGCCACACCATCAAGGGAGCTCCAACCTGTTTGAGTACGGGGATAACTGGGTATGTGGTTTGCTACATGATTCATGCAATTCATTCTTCATGCTAGATAGTTCATTTCTGACATATTTAGCTCTAAAATGACATAATAACCTTAGATAGCTATATAAAATGACTTAATATGCTTTAGTCAGTTAAAAAATGGCATAACTACCTTCGATAGCTCAATAACGACCTAAACTAATCTTATCTAGTTAGCTCCAAAATGACCTATTTACATATCAATATCATTCTTCATGCTAGCTTGAGCCCTTAACTAACATTTTGTTCCTCTCTCTCCGGCGCACCACCACAAGAAGCCTATGCCAGATCTGTTCAACCTCTATGGCATGGCCCATATGGCCCCGTACAAGAAGGCCAAGCCATTCATGGAGTCTGTCCAAGATGATCCAGAGAGCTTCACCAACAAGACCTCCCACCACAAGCTTGTGAAGTACAGACACGAGGGGAAGGCGGGGAAAGGGGAGGACTTTAACCCGGGCCAGGATCCTTTTGATACAGAGCTGGTGATGATATCTGGTGGCGGGAGGTCCCATGGCTCTCTAGCCATTGGTGATGGACTGATACGTTGGCCTAAGACTTTCCCGCCGATCAAGAAGCGCCTGAGTAGCTCTGATCCTGAGATAACGCCTCATGCTATTATATTATCTATTTTGGATGTTTATGGGATTTACTAAAAACTTTTATATTATTTTTGGGACTTACCTATTAACCCAAAGCCTAGTGCCAGTTTATGTTTTTCCCTTGTTTTAGTGTTTCGCAGAAAAGGAATATCAAACGGAGTCCAAACGGAATGAAACCTTCGGGAGAGTTATTTTTGGAACGGAAGCAATCCAGAAGACTTGGGGTGTACATAAGGGAAGCAACGAGGAAGGCACGAGGCAAGGGGGTGCACCCACTCCCTGGGCGCGCCCTCCACCCTCGTGGGCCCCTCGTGGCTCCCCTGACATATTTCTTCCTCCTATATATACCAATATACCCTAAAACCATCGGAGAGCACAATAGATTGGGAGTTCCGCTGCCAGAAGCCTCTGTACCCATCAAAAACCAATCTAGACCTGTTCCGGCACCCTCCCGGAGGGGGAATCCCTCACCGGTGGCCATCTTCATCATCCCGGCGCTCTCCATGACGAGGAGGGAGTAGTTCTCCCTCGGGGCTGAGGGTATGTACCAGTAGCTATGTGTTTGATCTCTCTCTCTCATGTTCTTGAGGTGATACGATCTTGATGTATCGCGAGCTTTGCTATTATAGTTGGATCTTATGATGTTTCTCCCCCTCTACTCTCTTGTAATGAATTGAGTTTTCCCTTTGAAGTTATCTTATCGGATTGAGTCTTTAAGGATTTGAGAGCACTTGATGTATGTCTTGCACGTGCTTATCTATGGTGACAATGGGATATCATGTGATCCACTTGATGTATGTTTTGGTGATCAACTTGCAAGTTCCGTGACCTCATGAACTTATGCATAGGGGTTGGCACATGTTTTCTTCTTGACTCTCCAGCAGAAACTTTGGGGCACTCTTTGAAGTACTTTGTGTTGGTTTGAATAGATGAGTCTGAGATTGTGTGATGCATATCGTATAATCATACCCACGGATACTTGAGGTGACAATGGAGTATTTAGGTGGCATTAGGGTTTTTGTTGATTTGTGTCTTAAGGTGTTATTCTAGTACGAACTCTATGATAGATCGAACGGAAAGAATAGCTTCATGTTATTTTACTATGGACTCTTGAATAGATCGATCAGAAAGGATAACTTTGAGGTGGTTTCGTACCCTACCATAATCTCTTCGTTTGCTCTCCGCTGTTAGTGACTTTGGAGTGACTCTTTGTTGCATGTTGAGGGATAGTTATGTGATCCAATTATGTTATTATTGTTGAGAGAACTTGCACTAGTGAAAGTATGAACCCTAGGCCTTGTTTCCTAGCATTGCAATACCGTTTACGCTCACTTTTATCATTAGTTACCTTGCTGTTTTATATTTTCAGATTACAAAAACCATTATCTACTATCCATATTGCACTTGTATCACCATCTCTTCGCCGAACTAGTGCACCTATACAATTTACCATTGTATTGGGTGTGTTGGGGACACAAGAGACTCTTTGTTATTTGGTTGCAGGGTTGTTTGAGAGAGACCATCTTCATCCTACGCCTCCCCCAAATTGATAAACCTTAGGTCATCCACTTGAGGGAAATTTGCTACTGTCCTACAAACCTCTGCACTTGGAGGCCCAACAACGTCTACAAGAAGAAGGTTGTGTAGTAGACATCAGTCACCCCCAATCTTCTCTTTTATTCAAATTAATTCAAAAATTTGACCACAACTTTGACCAGTGATAATTTCTAGCCTATAAGTCCAAATGAGTTGATTCTTTTTGCATTGTGTTTGTTTCAGAAAGCTCTATCAGCACACCAAAATGTGGAATTTTCCTTGCTGTCTAGAATTTCTGGTGATTTTCAGATTGGTTTTTGACTTTTTGTTTTGTGGTTTTTAAATATTTTCAGAAGGAGAGACTTGCCTTGAAGATAAACAGGAGGAGTGTGACCCTCCTCTGCACTAAGACCAGCCACACTAGCATTTGGATGGTGTCATTTCAATATCTATGATTTTTCTTACTTGAATATGAGTTCTTTTATGCATTTAAAAATTGATAAATAAATTTGGTTGAATGCTAGTTACCTTGCCATGCTTGAAATGTTTGTTTATACTGCATGGAGTAGTTTGGTCTAGTAGAATAGAGTTTGACTTAGTTATATTGCTATGATAAATAATGATAGTTCTTTTTGCTTAATGATAATTTCATATAAATTATGAGTTAATCAAAATATTGCATGATTATAAATAGTGAGGTAGAACCAGTAAAATTTAATGATGAGTTATTGCCAGAAAATTATATTGATAAGGTTGATCCGTTCTTGTGAGTTGCATGTTTTGCATATCGTTTAGTGCATGCTCATGGCATCGTATGACTTGGCATAGTAGTTTTTATTTTCAAGTTAAACCTGATAATAATCCAACTTGAAGATAACGTTGATCAAGTCATGGTGCCACTGAATCGGGTTTTTCCTCAGTGCGACCACATTTACCTTTATGGGGGGTCTTGATTCGGTCCCTTGTCGAGTCTCTCGCTGGTGCCTCCAACAAGGGAAGGTTATGGGCGTGCAGTACCCTGGCCCGGTAAGTAGACATCCTTGTGTGCCCGTTTGTTTTTATGGTACCTTGTCCCCGTTTGGGACCGTTTTTGCCACGATGGTGGCCGTTGATGCCTTTGGTAGGCATGGGGCCACCCAGGACTTAGCATTGAGAGGGAGTTGGTCGGAGTGGCCGGGAGAGTGTCATTGCAAGGGGAGGGTTTCGTCGGAACGTCGTTGGTCCACCCAAATGGGAGTGCGAGGCCATGGGTTCCGTGGTGTGGGTAAAGTGCGCTACCTCTGCAGAGTGTATTCAATCTATCGATAGCTGCGTCCTCGGTTATGGACACAACTCGGGAGTAGGTCACACCATGGATCAACATTTATAATTAATCCTGCATGCTAAATATTTATTGTTGGCACTGGTTTTGTGATGATTTGTGAGATCATGAGCTGATCATGAGTGATTGGCTTCAGTTGTGATCCGGGTATGATCACCATTTGGTTACGAGGTAACCCGTCTGGTAAGCGAGTCCGAGGGACTCGATGCACATGTTGGATTCATCGTATTAGTAGCATTACTTGCATTGCATTAACCTGAATAATTGTCATGATATTGTTTGTCATTGTGCTTATGTTTGTTGTGAGCTTGCAAGTACATTCAATGTACCGACCTGGTGTGTCATGCCAGATTTCAGACATGTCGTACCGCATCGGAGAGCTTCCCACGTCTAGGCCATGTCCACGTCGGTGTCCCTGTGCTATGGAGTTCCACTTCGTCGTCATTCCGCTACCGCATAGTTTATGTGCTCGAGGCCCCTTCATGTTCATTAAATAATGTACATACTATTTCAGCCGCACCATGTGTGCCGCTTGGCCTCTTATCTCGATGTAATATCAGACTTATGTACCCGCTAGCATCAATAAAGCGGTTGTTTCTGTACCATGTTGTTGTGTGTTGCCAGAAGACTTGATCTCTGGGCTGGCAATGCAAGGTAAACCGGTTGCTCTGAGTCGGGGTGCCACAATGCTTGGTATCAGAGACGCGTTGATTGTAGGACACACTAGACCATTAGTGCGTTAGTGGAACGTTAGATAGTTTCTTCTGAGTGCCGGTAGTTATAGAAATTGATTGTTGCATTGCATGCATGTTTATCTGTTGTTATTACTAATCGTACGGTGATTGTGAGTGTAGATGGCTCCAGTCCCGATCTTGTACCATCCCGAGCCAGCTCCGTACACATCGCCGCACCTGCTTCAGAATGTGTGGCGACGACTCTACCCAGAGGGTACTGATCCAGTATATTAGGTGTATCGGGAGCATCTGGCCGGTTATTTGTGTGAGTATCATGCTGAGGTCACTCTACACCATAGTTCCCCTTCCGGCGCTTACACTCGTTCTTCTAAGGGTGGTCTCGCTTCTACGCCATCTCAGGCGGTCCAGTTTGCTGCAATCGAAGCTCTTGTAGACTTGCGCTACAACGAGGTTCGCATGCACACCGACCAAGGTTTCTTTTACTACCCATCTCTGCACGAGAATGGGCGTATCTGCTTTCCTTTGATTAATCCGGCGTGCGATCGTCATTCTAGCCACATCTCTCATTACATCACTGCCAGTTATCTCCTGATCTACGAGTTAGCTCGGGAGCTAACCCGAGCCCGGATAGCTCTCCCGCCACTCGAAATAGGAACCTTCTACCTACTATTGGTTTCACTCCATACGTTCCTCCAGCCTCTACTACCACTCAGGGTACCGTTAACCCTTTGGCAGTGACCCCTCGCAGTGCCCCTTCTGTGTGGGCTTCCCTTGTCGCTACTCCTGTAGCTCCTATGCTTAGATCCCATTCCGCGTCGTCGTGTCTCTCTTAACCCGGAGGTCACCACTATTAGTTTAGGATCTGGGTCCGGCTCAGGAGAGGAGCCCGCAGCAGCACCATCCGAGCAGTAGATCACTAGAGTATCACCGTCGTCATGAGTATGATGTATGGATGTAGTCGTACGAGTTGTAATGGTTAGTTTCATGTATGCGGGTAGTAAACCCGTTATCATGTTTAACTCTTATGTTGAGTCTTGATAACCCACAAGTATAGGGGATCGCAACAGTTTTCGAGGGTAGAGTATTCAACCCAAATTTATTGATTCAACACAAGGGGAGCCAAAGAATATTCTCAAGTATTAGCAGCTGAGTTGTCAATTCAACCACACCTGGAAACTTAATATCTGCAGCAAAGTATTTAGTAGCAAAGTAATATGGTAGTAGTGGTAACGGTGGCAAAAGTAATGGTAGCAGTTTTGGTTTTATAGTGATTGTAACAGTAACAACGAGAAAGTAAATAAGCGAAGATCAATATATGAAACGCTCGTAGGCAATGGACCAGTGATGGATAATTATGTCGGATGTGATTCCTCATGCATTAGTTATAACATAGGGTGACATAGAACTAGCTCCAGTTCATCAATGTAATGTAGGCATGTATTACGAATATAGTCATACCTACTTATGGAAAAGAACTTGCGTGACATCTTTTGTCCTACCCTCCCGTGGCAGCGTGGTCCTATTGGAAACTAAGGGATATTAAGGCCTCCTTTTAATAGAGTACAAGACCAAAGCATTAACACATAGTGAATACATGAACTCCTCAAACTACGGTCATCACCGGTAAGTATCCCGATTATTGTCACTTTGGGATTAACGGATCATAACACATAATAGGTCACTATAGACTTGCAAGATAGGATCAAGAACTCACATATATTCATGAAAACATAATAGGTCCAGATCTGAAATCATGGCACTCGGGCCCTAGTGACAAGCATTAAGCATAGCAAAGTCATAGCAACATCAATCTCAGAACATAGTGGATACTAGGGATCAAACCCTAACAAAACTAACTCGATTACATGATAAATCTCATCCAACCGATCATTGTCCAGCAAGCCTACGATGGAATTACTCACGCACGGCAGTGAGCATCATGAAATTGGTGATGGAGGAAGGTTGATGATGACGCTGGCGACGGATTCCGCTCTCCGGAGCCCCGAACGGACTCTAGATCAGCCCTCCAGAGAGAGTTTAGGGCTTGGCGGCGGCTTCATATCGTAAAACACAATGAATCCTTCTCTCTAATTTTTTTCTCCCCGAACACGAATATATAGAGTTGGAGTTGAGGTCGGAGGGTCACCAGGGGGCCCACAAGGCAGGGGGCGCGCCCAGGGGGGTAGGCGCGCCCCCACCCTCGTGGACAGGGTGTGGGCCCCCTGGCCTTGATTCTTTCGCCAGTATTTTTTATATATTCCAAAAATAATCTCTGTTGATTTTCAGGTCATTCCAAGAACTTTTATTTCTGCACAAAAATAACACCATGGCAATTCTGTTCAAAACAGCGTCAGTCCGCGTTAGTCCCATTCAAATCATGCAAGTTAGAGTCCAAAACAAGGGCAATAGTGTTTGGAAAAGTAGATGCGTTGGAGACGTATCAACTCCCCCAAGCTTAAACCTTTGCTTGTCCTCAAGCAATTCAGTTGACAAACTGAAAGTGATAAAGAAAAACTTTTACAAACTTTGTTTGCTCTTGTTGTTGTAAATATGTAAAGCCAGCATTCAAGTTTTCAGCAAAGATTATGAACTAGCCATATTCACAATAACATTTAGGTCTCATGTTTACTCATATCAATGGCATAATCAACTAGCGAGCAATAATAATAAATCTCGGATGACAACACTTTCTCAAAATAATCATATATGATATAACAAGATGGTATCTCGCTAGCCCTTTCTGAGTCCACAAAACATAAATGCAGAGCACCCCTGATGATCAAGGGCTGACTGGAAATTGTAATTCATGGTAAAAGAGATCCAGTCAAGTCATACTCAATGTAAACTAATAGTAATACATGCAAATGACAGCGGTGCTCTCCAACTGGTGCTTTTTAATAAGAGGATGATGACTCAACATAAAAGTAAATGGATAGGCCCTTCGCAGAGGGAAGCAGGGTTTTGTAGAGGTGCCAGAGCTCGATTTTGAAATAGAGATGAATAATATTTTGAGCGGTATACTTTCATTGTCAACATAACAACCGAGAGATCTCGATATCTTCCATGCTACACACATTATAGGCGGTTCCCAAGCAGAATGGTAAAGTTTATACTCCCCCGCCACCAACAAGCATCAATCCATGGCTTGCCCGAAACGACGGGTGTCTCCAACTAACAACAATCCTGGGGGAGTTTTGTTTGCAATTATTTTGATTTGATTTGAGCATGGGACTAGGCATCCCGGTGACCAGCCATTTTCTCGTGAGTGAGGAGCGGAGTCCACTCCTCTTGAGAATAACCCGCCTAGCATGGAAGATAGAGACAGCCCTAGTTGATACATGAGCCATTCGAGCATACATAACAGAATGTTTATTTGAAGGTTTAGAGTTTGGCACATATAAATTTACTTGGAACACAGGTACATACTGTATATAGGAAGGTATGGTGGACTCATATGGAATAACTGTAGGATCGAAAGTATGTCTAGAGGGGGGGATTAGACTACTTGACCAAATAAAAACTTAACCTTTTCCCGATTTTAGTTCTTGGCAGATTTTAGCTATTGTAGGACAAGTCAAGCAATCATCACACAATTCAAGCAAGCATGCAAAGAGTATATTGGCAGCGGAAAGTAAAGCATGCAACTTGCAAGAATGTAAAGGGAAGGGTTTGGAGAATTCAAACGCAATTGGAGACACGGATGTTTTTCCCGTGGTTCGGATAGGTGGTGCTATCCTACATCCACGTTGATGGAGACTTCAACCCACGAAGGGTAACGGTTGCGCGAGTCCATGGAGGGCTCCACCCACAAAGGGTAACGGTTGCGCGAGTCCACGGAGGGCTCCACCCACGAAGGGTAACGGTTGCGCGAGTCCACGAAGGGCTCCACCCACGAAGGGTCCACGAAGAAGCAACCACCCACAAAGGGTCCACGAAGAAGCAACACCCACAAAGGGTCCACGAAGTAGCAACCTTGTCTATCCCACCATGGCCATCGCCCACGAAGGACTTGCCTCACTAGCGGTAGATCTTCATGAAGTAGGCGATCTCCTTGCCCTTACAAACTCCTTGGTTCAACTCCACAATCTTGTCGGAGGCTCCCAAGTGACACCTAGCCAATCTAGGAGACACCACTCTCCAAGAAGTAACAAATGGTGTGTAGGTAATGAACTCCTTGCTCTTGTGCTTCAAATGATAGTCTCCCCAACACTCAACTCTCTCTCATAGGATTTGGATCTGGTGGAAAGAAGATTTGAGTGGAAAGCAACTTGGGGAAGGCTAGAGATCAAGATTCATATGGTAGGAATGGAATATCTTGGTCTCAACACATGAGTAGGTGATTCTCTCTCAGAACATATGAGTTGGAATTGTGTATGTGTTCTGATGTCTCTCTCCATGAATGAAGAGGAGGTGGAGGGGTATATATAGCCTCCACACAAAATCCAACTGTTACACACAGTTTTCCAATCTCGGTGGGACCGAATCAAAAAACTCGATCGGACCAAAAAGGTAAACCTAGTGACCGTTAGAGATTTTCGGTGGGACTGACATGCAACTCGATAGGACCGATATGGTTAGGGTTTGGGCATAACGTAATCTTGGTGAGACCGATTACACAAACTCGGTGAGACCGATTTTGGTAATTAGCTAACCAGAGAGTTGGTCAGGCAAACTCGGTGGGACCGATTTGCTCTTTCGGTGAGACCGAAAAGTTACAAAAAGGAAACACTGAACTTTGGGGTTTATGGAGTTGGATGCACAAGCAGTATTCCCGCTTAGTAAAAGTGAAGGCTAGAAAGAGACTGGGAAACGACCAGCTAGAGAGCGACAACAGTCATGAACATGCATTCAAATTAATCAACACTGAATGCAAGCATGAGTAGGATATAATTCACCATGAACATAAATATCGTGGAGGCTATGTTGATTTTGTTTCAACTACATGCGTGAACATGTGCCAAGTCAAGCCACTCGAATCGTTCAAAGGAGGATACCACCCTATCATACCACATCACAACCATTTTAATAGCATGTTGGCATGCAAGGTAAACCATTATAAACTCCTAGCAAATTAAGCATGGCATAAGCAACTATAATCTCTAATTGTCATTGCAAACATGTTTCATTCATAATAGGCTGAATCGGGAATGATAGACTAACCATATTTACAAAAATAAGAGAGGTCGAGCTCATACCAGCTTTCCTCATCTCAAGCAGTTCATCATATATCGTCATTATTGCCTTTCACTTGCACAACTGAATAGTGTGGATAATAATAATAGTGCACGTGCATTGGACTAAGCTAGAATCTGCAAGCATTCAACTCAAGAGAGAAGACAAGGTAATGTGGGCTCTTTGTTAGATCAACAATAATGCATATGAGGACCACTCAACATTTTCATCATGGTCTTCTCCTCTCGACCCCCCCCCCCAAAAGAAACAAAACTATTTACATGGGAAACCTCCCAACAAGCAGAAGAAGAATGATAAATCTTTTTGGGTTTTCTTTTTAATTACTATTACTATAGGCATGGAAAGTAAACTAACTAAAAGCTACAACTATTTTTTTGGTTTTTTATTAAGGTTTTTCAAACACACAAGAAGAAAGCTTAAAAAGAAAATAAACTAGCATGGATGATACAATGAAAAAGTATGAGCACCGACAACTGACATGAGTGTGTGAACATGAATGTAATGTCGGTGAGAAATATGTACTCCCCCAAGCTTAGGATTTTGGCCTAAGTTGGTCTATGCCCATGGATCAAAAATGCCCTCTCCGGTGTACTGAGGAGGGTCTTCGGGGTGCCACTGGTTGGCGATCTCCTCCGGATCCCACTGATAAATAGACTGGCGGTGAGGATCAGATAGTGGCTCCGGCTCTAGAGCTGATGTCAGGCTCTGGTATGCCTGAACGGCCTCCGGCAAAATAAGGTACGTGCCTGAAAATATGTTGAACAAAGAGGGAGTAGGCAAGGTAATAGTCTCAAAGTGTTTCTTATCAAATATCAGTCTATAATTAAGCATCTTCTTCTTATGCTTAACAATAAAATCATGTGCGACCATGCTCTTATAATCTAGCAAAATATGAGGCAACAGCTTTTCCTCTTTCTCATAGTGCCTAATAGGTATGTTAAAGTGGAAGCAAGACATGAGGCGAAGATGCCTCCCAAGATGAGACCCTTTGTACTGTTCAGTTTTAACCGTTTAGCAACAATAGCGCCTAAACTGAAGGTGGTATCACGAAACAAAGAATGGTGCAAAATAACAATATCAGGGGCACTAAGATTTCCACAGTTCCCGCGACCAATTAAGCATCTACTAGCAAATATTGCAAAGTAACATAGAACAGGAAAATGTATGCTAGTGATTCTTGCATCGAAAACTGTCCTCGTTTCCCCTACAGCAATTGTATCAATAAATCCCTCCACATCATTATGATGTGGTTCCTCTATGCTGCCCTCAAAGAGTATCCTACAAACCCGGCAAAAATCATAAAGCGACATCTCCTTATGCTCATCATATAAATAAAATTCCGCCGAAGGTGGTGATCTCCTAGCATGGAAATGAAAATTTTGCACAAAAATATTGGTGAGTAAGAGATACTATTCACGTTGGTCGTGGAGGAAGTCGGTTAGGCCTGCATTCTCAGCCAAATAATAAAAATCTTCATGAATCCCGGCTTCTCTCAAGAACTCATCACAAGGCCATTCACACGGCTGAACCTCCACGGCACGAGGGAGATTATACTTGGGCTTCTTATTCTCTTCACTTTGCTTATCCTTAGAGCTTCGGCTCGATGAGCCCTTCAAAAATCTCTTCATCTTTTTCGAAGAACAATCCCCCAAAGCAGTTTTGTGAATGGAGCTTTGAGCAAGGAGATCGAAAATGGCAGCAAGATGAGCAAGAACTCGAGTTTGAGCTAGTGGGTGATTTTTTCTGGAGCAAGACGAAGTGTGTGGGTGCAAGGATAAGTGGAGGAAATTTCGAATTGCATGAAACCGGAGAAATTTCGAATAACACAAGGTTACCTCAACGGGGATATGCACGTCCCCCACAATAAGAATATCATATTTCTTCTTGACAGTAGGAAGAGGAAATTCATAACCTCCAATAGTGATTGTTGAAATTTTTCCAATAGAATTGATATTGTGGACTAGAGGTTGTTTCCTCGAAAAGTGCACCGTATGCTCATTACAATTAACATGAAAACTGACATTGCCTTTGTTGCAATCAATAACAGCCCCTACAATATTCAAAAAGGGTCTACCAAGGATAATCAACATACTATCGTCCTCAGGAATATCAAGAATAACAAAGTCCGTTAAAATAGTAACGTTTGCAACCACAACAGGCATATCCTCACAAATACCGACAGGTATAGCAGTTGATTTATCAGCCATTTGCAAAGATATTTCAGTAGGTGTCAACTTATTCAAATCAAGTCTATGATATAAAGAGAGAGGCATAACACTAACACCGGCTCCAAGATCACATAAAGCAGTTTTAACATACTTTCTTTTAATGGAGCATGGTATAGTTGGTACTCTTGGATCTCCAAGTTTCTTTGGTATTCCACCATTAAAAGTGTAATTAGCAAGCATGGTGTAAATTTCAGCTTCCGGTATCTTTCTTTTATTATTAACAATATCCTTCATGTACTTAGCATAAGGATCCATTTTAAGCTTATCAGTCAAACACATACGCAAAAAGATGGGTCTAATCATTTTAGCAAAGCGCTCAAAATCCTCATCATCCTTTTTCTTAGATGGATTAGGAGGAAAAGGCATGGGTTTCTGAACCCACGGTTCTCTTTCTTTACCGTGCTTCCTAGCAACAAAGTCTCTCTTATCATAATGTTGATTCTTTGATTGTGGGTTATCAAGATCAACAGCATGTTCAATCTCTACATCATTATCATTACTAGGTTGAGCATCAACATGAACATCATCATTAACATTATCACTAGGTTCATGTTCATTACCAGATTAGGTTTCAGCATCAGAAATAGAAATATCATTGGGATTCTCAAGTGTCTCTACAACAGGTTCACTAGAAGCATGCAAAGTCCTATCATTTTTCTTCTTCTTAGAAGAAGAACTAGGTGCATCAACAGTGGTTCTCTGAGAATCTTGCTCAATTCTCTTAGGGTGGCCCTCAGGATACAAAGGTTCCTGAGTCATTTTACCCCCTCTAGTCATAACTCTAACAACATTATCCTTTTTCTTTGTGTTTAATTCATTGAGCAAATCATTCTGAGCCTTAAGTACTTGTTCTACTTGAGTGGTAACCATAGAAGCATGTTCACTAATGAGTTTAAGTTCACCATTAACTCTAGACATATAATGACTCAATGATACGTCTCCAATGTATCTATAATTTTTGATTGCTCCATGCTATATTATCTACTGTTTTGGACTATATTGGGCTTTATTTTCCACTTCTATATTATTTTTTGGACTAACCTATTAACCGGAGGCCCAGCCCAGAATTGTTGTTTTTTGCCTATTTCAGTGTTTCGGATAAACAGAATATCAAACAGAGTCCAAACGGAATAAAATCTTCGGAAACGTGATTTTCTCGCCGAAGGTGATCCAGGAGACTTGGACCCTACTACAATGGATCAAAGAGGTGGTCACGAGGGTGCCCCCCCCAGGGCGCCCCCCTGCCTCGTGGGCCCCTCGGTGCTCCACCGACGTACTCCTTCCTCCTATATTTACACACGTACCCCCCAACGATCAGGACAGGAGCCAAAACCCTAATTCCACCGCTGCAACTTTCTGTATCCACGAGATCCCATCTTGGGGCCTGTTCCGGAGCTCCGCCGGAAGAGAGCTGTCATCACGGAGGGCTTCTACATCATCCTAGCCCCTCCGATGAAGTGTGAGTAGTTTACCTCAGACCTTCGGGTCCATAGTTAGTAGCTAGACGGCTTCTTCTCTCTGTTTGAATCTCAATACAAAGTTCTCCCCCTCTCTCGTGGAGATCTATTCGATGTAATCTTCTTTTTGCGGTGTGTTTGTTGAGACCGATGAATTGTGGGTTTATGATCAAGTATATCTATGAATAATATTTCAATCTTCTCTGAATTCTTTTATGCATGATTGGTTATCTTTGCAAGTCTTTTCGAATTATCCGTTTGGTTTGGCCAACTAGTTTGGTAGTTCTTGCCATGGGAGAAGTGCTTAGCTTTGGGTTTGATCTTGCGGTGTCCTTACCCAGTTACAGAAGGGGCAGCAAGGCACGCATTGTATCGTTGCCATCGAGGATAACAAGATGGGGTTTATTTCATATTGCATGAATTTATCTCTCTACATCATGTCATCTTGCTTAAGGCGTTACTCTGTTTTTAACTTAATACTCTAGATGCATGTTGGATAGCGGTTGATGAGTGGAGTAATAGTAGTAGATGCAGAATCGTTTTGATCTACTTGTCACGGACGTGATGCCTATATACATGATCATGCCTAGATATTCTCATAATTATGCTCAATTCTATCAATTGCTCAATAGTAATTTGTTCACCCACCATAGAATACTTATGCTCTTGAGATAAGCCACTAGTGAAACCTATGGCCCCCGGGTCTATTCTCATCATATCAATCTCCATCACTTTTATATTGCTTTGCTTTTTTACTTTGCCTTTACTTTTTACTTTGCATCTTTATATCAAAAATACCAAAAATATTCTATCTATCATATCTCACTCTCATAAGTGACCGTGAAGGGCTTGATAATCCCTAATCGCGTTGGTTGTGAGTAGCTATCACTTTGTGCAGGTACGAGGGACTTGAGCGTGGGCTCCTACTGGATTGATACCTTGGTTCTCAAAAACTATGGGAAATACTTACGCTGCTCTGCTGCATCATCCCTTCCTCTTCGGGGAAAACCAACGCAAGCTCAAGACGTAGCAAGAAGGATTTCTGGTGCCGTTGCTGGGGAGTCTACGCAAAAAGTCATATACCGAGTACCCATCACAATCCCTATCTCTCGCATTACATTATTTGCCATTTGCCTTTCGTTTTCCTCTCCCCCCAATTCACCCTTGCCGTTTTATTGGCCCTCTCTCTCCCTATCCTCCTTCTCTGTTTGCCTCTTTTTGCCCGCTTGCTTTTTGTTTGCTCGTGTGCTAGTTTGTTTGCTTGTCATCATGGCTAGTCTCATATCTTCTCCGTTGTCTCCCGAGAGTGAAGTTCTAAATTTTAAACAAAGGGAGGGAGAAAATCTAAAAGATGCTTGGTATAGAATTTGTAATGCCCAAAATAGATCTACCAGGAAACAATCTACCTTAGTTCTTCTTCGCAATTTTTATGTAGGTGTTAATCCTTGGTATAGATATATCCTCGATACCATTACCGGAGGGAACTTCTTGGGTAGCCATACTTTTGATTCTTATAATGCTATGATAGATTTATTTGGCTGACCACCTCTTTTGGTTAATGGAACCATGTTAACTTGGAGCATGTTATGCAAAGACTTGAAATTATTGAAAATAAAGTTGCTACTATTGAATCAATTGAAAATCTATATAAAAAGATCCACAATCAAATTACTCAATATGGATCTAAGGTAGGAATGACATTGAAAAATATTAAGGAAAAGGAACTCATAGTTAATGAGAAGATGAACTTAGATTCTACTAGAATTGATAAACTTGAGGGTATCATTGAAAATTTGGGAACCGCTTTTTCTTCTGTAAAGAATACTCCTAGTCCTCCTACTAAAATTTCCAAGCTTATGTATGTTCCTAAAAATAAGGGTGAATCATCTAGTAAGGAAACTGCTGATCTTAAATCTATAAGTATTCATCCCAATCTTTTTGCTATCATTAAAGAACCATTTATTACAAATAAATTTTTAGATCTTGTGCCTAAAAGTTTGATAATTAATAAATAGAAATAAATTCCTAAATATGGTAGATTCCTAATTGAAGAATTACCTACCAAAGATGGCAATACCTAGATCTATCCTTGCTTGTTATGCCTAGCTAGGGGCGTTAAACGATAGCGCTTGTTGGGAGGCAACCCAATTTTATTTTTATTACTTAATTTTTGCTCCTGTTTAGTAATAAATAAATTATTTTAGCCTTTGTTTTGGTTGTGTTTTTTTGTTTAATTAATGTTTGTGCCAAGTAGAACCGTTGGGAAGACTTGGGGAAAGTCTTGTTGAACTTGCTGTAAAAAACAGAAACTTTAGTGCTCACGAGAACTGCTGTCATTATTATTTGAAGAGTTCTATTTAGTTAATTCTTTTTTCGTATGATTAATAGATAAATTCCTCACGTCCATCAATTTATTTTAGGATTTTTGGTGTTCCATATCTTGCGCTAGCTACAGATTACTACATAACGTTCTGTTTTTGACAGATTCTGTTTTTCGTGTGTTGTTTGCTTATTTTGATGAATCTATGGCTAGTAAAATAGTTTATAATTCATAGAGAAGTTGGAATACAGTAGGTTTAACACCAATATAAATAAAGAATGAGTTAATTACAGTACCTTGAAGTGGTATTTTGTTTTCTTTCGCTAACGGAGCTCACGAGTTTTCTATCTTGAGTTTTGTGTTGTGAAGTTTTCAAGTTTTGGGTGAATTATTTTGATGGATCATGGAACAAGGAGTGGCAAGAGCCTAAGCTTGGGGATGCCTACCCATGGGACCCCCAAGATAATCCAAGGAGTGAATTCTTTCAATGTCATTCCTACCCATGGAACCCCCAAGATAATCCAAGGACACCAAAAAGTCAAAGCTTGGGGATGCCCCGGAAGGCATCCCCTCTTTCGTCCACTTCCATCGGTAATTTACTTGGAGCTATATTTTTATTCACCAACATGATATGTGTTTTGCTTGGAGCGTCTTGTGTTATTTGTGTCTTTGTTTGTTAGTATGCCACAATCATCCTTGTTGTACACACCTTTTGAGAGAGCCATACATGAATTAAAATTTGATATAATACTCTATGTGCTTCACTTATATCTTTTGAGCTAGATAATTTTGCTCTATGTGCTTCACTTATATCTTTTGAGCTAGATAATTTTGCTCTATGTGCTTCACTTATATCTTTTGAGCTAGATAATTTTGCTCTATGTGCTTCGCTTAGATCTTTTTTAGCACGGTGGTGGATATGTTTTAAAGAAACTATTGATCTCTCATGCTTCACTTAAATTAATTTGAGAGTCTCTTAATAGCATGGTAATTTGCCTAATAATAATATGCTTGGTATTCAAGATTTGTGAAACTTTATTTTGAGTGTGTTGAATACTAAGAAAAGATTGAAGCATGATAATTGTTTTGAGATATGGAGGTGATAATATTAAAGTCATGCTAGTTGAGTAGTTGTGAATTTAAAGAATACTTGTGTTGAATTTGTGATTCCCGTAGCATGCACGTATGGTGAACCGTTATGTGATGAAGTTGGAGCATGATTTATTTATTGATTATCTTCCTTATGAGTGGCAGTCGGGGACGAGCGATGGTCTTTTCCTACCAATCTATCCCCCTAGGAGCATGCGCGTAATACTTTGCTTTGATAACTTCTAAATTTTTGCAATAAGTATATGAGTTCTTTATGACTAATGTTGAGTCCATGGATTATACGCACTCTCGCCCTTCCACCCTTGCTAGCCTCTCTAATACCGCGCAACTTTCGCCGGTATCATACACCTACCATATACCTTCCTCAAAATAGCCACCATACCTACCTATTATGGCATTTCCATAGCCATTCCGAGATATATTGACATGCAACTTTCCACCATCTAGTTCATCATGACATATCCATCATCGTCATATTGCTTAGCATGATCATGTAGTTGACATAGTATTTGTGGCAAAACCACCGTTCATAATTCTTTCATACTTGTCACTCGTGATTCATTGCATATCCCGGTACACCGCCGGAGGCATTCATATAGAGTCATACTTTGTTTTAGTATCGAGTTGTAATCATTGAGTTGTAAATAAATAGAAGTGTGATGATCATCAGTCAATAGAGCATTGTCCCAAAAAAAGAGAAAGGCCAAAAAAAGAAGGCCCAAAAAAAGGGGCAATGCTACTATCCTTTTTTCCACACTTGTGCTTCAAAGTAGCACCATGATATAGCAAGTCTCATATATTGTGCTTCAAAGTAGCACCATGTTCTTCATATAGAGAGTCTCATATGTTGTCACTTTCATATACTAGTGGGAATTTTACATTATAGAACTTGTCTTGTATATTCCAATGATGGGCTTCCTCAAATTGCCCTAGGTCTTCGTGAGCAAGCAAGTTTGATGCACACCCACTAGTTCCTTTTGTTGAGCTTTCATATATTTATAGCTCTAGTGCATTCGTTGAATGGAAATCCCTACTCACTCACATTGATATATATTGATGGGCATGTCCATAGCCCATTGATACGCCTAGTCGATGTGAGACTATCTTCTACTTTTTTTGTCTTCTCCACAACCACCATTCTATTCCACCTATAGTGCTATATCCATGGCTCACGCTCATGTATTGCGTGAAGATTGAAAAAGTTCTGAAAAAGTTAGAGTATGAAACAATTGCTTGGCTTGTCATCAGGGTTGTGCATGATTTAAATACTTTGTGTGGGGAAGATGGAGCATAGCTAGACTATATGATTTTGTAGGGATAACTTTCTTTGACCATGTTATTTTGATAAGACATAATTGCTTTGTTAGTATGCTTGAAGTATTATTATTTTCTATGTCAATATAAACTTTTGTCTTGAATCTTTCTAATCTAAATATTCATACCACAATTAAGAAGATTTACATTGAAATTATGCCAAGTAGCACTCCGCATCAAAAATTCTCTTTTTATCATTTACCTACTCGAGGACGAGCAGGAATTAAGCTTGGGGATGCCTGATACGTCTCCAACATATCTATAATTTTTGATTGCTCCATGCTATATTATCTACTATTTTGGACTATATTGGGCTTTATTTTCCACTTTTATATTATTTTTGGGACTAACCTATTAACCGGAGGCCCAGCCCAGAATTGCTGTTTTTTTGCCTATTTCAGTGTTTCGGATAAACAGAATATCAAACGGAGTCCAAACGGAATAAAATCTTTGGAAACGTGATTTTCTCGCCGAACGTGATCCAGGAGACTTGGACCCTACTATAAGGGATCAAAGAGGTGATCACGAGGGTGGGGGCGCCCCCCCTAGGGCACGCCCCCTGCCTCGTGGGCCCCTCGGTGCTCCACCGATGTACTCCTTCCTCCTATATATACACACGTACCCCCAAACGATCAGGACAGGAGCCAAAACCCTAATTCCACCGCCGCAACTTTCTGTATCCATGAGATCCCATCTTGGGGCCTGTTCCGGAGCTCCGCCGGAAGAGGGCCGTCATCATGGAGGGCTTCTACATCATCCTAGCCCCTCCGATGAAGTGTGAGTAGTTTACCTCAGACCTTCGGGTCCATAGTTAGTAGCCAGATTGCTTCTTCTTCTCTCTCTTTGGATCTCAATACAAAGTTCTTCCCCTCTCTCGTGGAGATCTATTCGATGTAATCTTCTTTTTGTGGTGTGTTTGTTGAGATCGATGAATTGTGGGTTTATGATCAAGTCTATCTATGAATAATATTTGAATCTTCTCTGAATTCTTTTATGCATGATTGGTTATCTTTGCAAGTCTCTTCGAATTATCCATTTGGTTTGGCCAACTAGATTGGTAGTTCTTGCCATGGGAGAAGTGCTTAGCTTTGGGATCGATCTTGCGGTGTCCTTACCCAGTGACAGAAGGGGCAGCAAGGCACGCATTGTATCGCTTCCATCGAGGATAACAAGATGGGGTTTATTTCATATTGCATGAATTTATCTCTCTACATCATGTCATCTTGCTTAAGGTGTTACTCTGTTTTTAACTTAATACTCTAGATGCATGCTGGATAGCGGTCGATGAGTGGAGAACTAGTAGTAGATGCAGAACCGTTTCGATCTACTTGTCACGGACGTGATGCCTATATACATGATCATGCCTAGATATTCTCATAATTATGCTCAATTCTATCAATTGCTCAACAGTAATTTGTTCACCCACCATAGAATACTTATGCTCTTGAGAGAAGCCACTAGTGAAACCTATGGCCCCCGGGTCTATTCTCATCATATCAATCTCCATCACTTTTATATTGCTTTGCTTTTTACTTTGCCTTTACTTTTTACTTTGCATCTTTATATCAAAAATACCAAAAATATTCTATCTATCATATCTCACTCTCGTAAGTGACCGTGAAGGGCTTGACAACCCCTAATCGCGTTGGTTGCGAGTAGCTATCGCTTTGTGCAGGTACGAGGGACTTGAGCATGGGCTCCTACTGGATTGATACCTTGGTTCTCAAAAACTGAGGGAAATACTTATGCTACTCTGCTGCATCATCCCTTCCTCTTCGGGGAAAACCAACGCAAGCTCAAGACGTAGCACTCAAGTGTTCAATTATATAAGCATTGCGTTTCAATTGTCTACCAACATAAGCATTGAAGTTTTCTTGTTTAACAATAAAATTATCAAACTCATCTAAGCATTGGCTAGCAGACTTATAACGAGGAATGTCACCTTCATCAAATCTATAGAGAGAATTTACCTTTACTACCTATGTCGGGTTATCAAGACCATGTATTTCTTCAATAGGTGGTAAATTCTTAACATCTTCAGCTTTAATACCTTTTTCTTTCATAGATTTCTTTGCCTCTTGCATATCTTCAGGACTGAGAAATAGAATACCCCTTTTCTTCGGAGTTGGCTTAGGAGTTGGTTCAGGAAGTGTCCAATCATTTTCATTACTCAACATATTATTCAATAGCAATTCATCTTGATCAACGGTTCTTTCCCTGAAAACACAACCGGCACAACTATCCAGGTGGTGTTTGGAAGCATCGGTTAGTCCATTATAAAAGATATCAAGTATTTCATTTTTCTTGAGAGGATGATCAGGCAAAGCATTAAGTAATTGGAGAAGCCTCCCCAAGCTTGTGGGAGACTCTCTTCTTCAATTTGCACAAAATTATATATTTCCCTTAAGGCAGCTCGTTTCTTATGAGCGGGGAAATATTTAGCAGAGAAGTAATAAATCATATCCTGGAGACTACGCACACAACCAGGATCAAGAGAATTAAACCATGTTTTAGCATCACCCTTTAATGAGAACGGAAACAACTTAAGGATAAAGTAATGGCGAGTTTTCTCATAATGAGTAAACAGTGTGGCTATATCATTTAATTTAGTAAGATGTGCCACAACAGTTGTAGATTCATAGCCATAAAAAGGATCAGATTCAACCAAAGTAATTAACTCAGGATCGACAGAGAAATCATAATCCTTATCTGTAATAAAGATAGGGGAAGTAGCAAAAGCAGGGTCATATTTCATTCTAGCATTCAAGGATTTTTCTTTAAGCTTAGCTAATAATTTCTAAAGATCAGATCTATCATTGCAAGCAAGAAAGTCTCTAGCAGTTTCTTCATCCATAACATAGCCCTCAGGCACAACAGGCAATTCATATCTAGGGGAGAATCTTCATCATCACTTTCATCAATATTATCAGTTTCAATAATTTCATTCTCTCTAACCCTAGCCAGTTGTTCATCAAGAAATTCACCTAATGGCACAGTATTATCAAGCATAGAAGTAGTTTCATCATAAGTATCACGCAAAGCAGAAGTGGCATCATCAATAACATGCGACATATCAGAATTAATAGCAGGTGTATGTGTCGCAAGTTTACTCAAAACAGAAGGTGAATCAAGTGCAGAGCTAGATGGCAGTTCCTTACCTCCCCACGTAGTTGAGGGGAAAATCTTGGTTCTTTGATCTTTCAAGTTCTTCATTGTGACCAGCAGATATAAATCACAAGTGACTCAAAGAATAGAGCTATGCTCCCCGGCAATGGTGCCAGAAAATAGTCTTGATAACCCACAAGTATAGGGGATCGCAACAGTTTTCGAGGGTAGAGTATTCAACCCAAATTTATTGATTCGACACAAGGGGAGCCAAAGAATATTCTCAAGTATTAGCAGCTGAGTTGTCAACTCAACCACACCTAGAAACTTAATATCTGCAACAAAGTATTTAGTAGCAAAGTAATATGATAGTAGTGGTAACGGTGGTAAAAGTAACGGTAGCAGTTTTGGTTTTATAGTGATTGTAAATGTAGCAACGGGAAAGTAAATAAGCGAAGATCCATATATGAAACGCTCGTAGGCAATGGATCAGTGATGGATAATAATGTCGGATGTGATTCCTCATGCATTAGTTATAACATAGGGTGACACAGAACTAGCTCCAGTTCATCAATGTGATGTAGGCATGTATTCCGAATATAGTCATACATGCTTATGGAAAAGAACTTGCATGCCATCTTTTGTCCTACCCTCCCGTGGCAGCGGGGTCCTATTGGAAACTAAGGGATATTAAGGCCTCCTTTTAATAGAGTACCAGACCAAAGCATTAACACATAGTGAATACATGAACTCCTCAAACTACGGTCATCACCGGTAAGTATCCCGATTATTGTCACTTTGGGGTTAACGGATCATAACACATAATAGGTGACTATAGACTTGCAAGATAGGATCAAGAACTCACATATATTCATGAAAACATAATAGGTTCAAATCTGAAATCATGGCACTCGGGCCCTAGTGACAAGCATTAAGCATAGCAAAGTCATAGCAACATCAACCTCAGAACATAGTGCATACTCGATCAAACCCTAATAAAACTAACTCGATTACATGATAAATATCATCCAACCCATCACCGTCTAGCAAGCCTATGGTGGAATTACTCACGCACGGCGGTGAGCATCATGAAATTGGTGATTGAGGAAGGTTGATGATGACGATGGTGACAGATTCCCCTCTTCGGAGCCCCGAACGGACTCCAAATCAGCTCTCCTGAGAGAGTTTAGGGATTGGTGGCGGCTCCATATCGTAAAATGTGATGAATCATTCTCTCTCTTTTTTCTCTCCCTGAACACGAATATATAGAGTTGGAGTTGAGGTCGGAGGAGCACCAGGGGGCCCACAAGGCAGGGGGCGTGCTCGGGGGGTA
Organism: Triticum dicoccoides; assembly: GCF_002162155.2. Classification (NCBI taxonomy): domain Eukaryota; kingdom Viridiplantae; phylum Streptophyta; class Magnoliopsida; order Poales; family Poaceae; genus Triticum; species Triticum dicoccoides. The sequence goes on from NC_041382.1 coordinate 520,910,572, forward strand.
GGCGCGCCCCCCACCCTCATGGACAGGGTGTGGGCCCCCTGGCCTTGATTCTTTCGCCGGTATTTTTTATATATTCCAAAAATAATCTTCATTGATTTCCACGTCATTGCAAGAACTTTTATTTCTGCACAAAAATAACTCCATGGCAATTCTGCTAAAACAACATCAGTCCGGGTTAGTCCCATTCAAATCATGCAAGTTAGAGTCAAAAACAAGGGCAAAAGTGTTTGGAAAAGTAGATACGTTGGAGACGTATCAAGTCTATGTATAATTATGTTGGAACTTTCTTTTTATTCACCTTGGTTTCTTTCGCTGTTTTCTTCTAGGATTGTCGTTGGCTTTCCTCCCATTTTTGGATATTTCTCATTGCGGTTGCTGTGTATTGGGAAAATAAATAATGGGATGATGCGGGGAGGCAGCAGCAGCCAAGCTTGTGAGGATGTTGTCGGTGTCAAAACCGGCGGATCTCGGGTAGGGGGTCCCGAACTGTGCGTCTAAGGCGAATGGTAACAGGAGGCAGGGGACACAATGTTTACCCAGGTTCGGGCCCTCTCGATGGAGGTAATACCCTACGTCCTGCTTGATTGATCTTGATGATATGAGTATTACAAGAGTTTATCTACCACGAGATCGTAGAGGCTAAACTCTAGAAGCTAGCCTATGATTCTGATTGTTTTTTTGTCCTACGGACTAAACCCTCTGGTTTATATACACACCGGAGGGGGCTAGGGTTACACAGAGTTGGTTACAAGGGAGGCGATCTACATATCCGAATTGCCAAGCTTGCCTTCCACGCAAAGGAGAGTCCCACCTAGACACGGGATGAAGTCTTCAATCTTGTATCTTCATAGTCCAACAGTCAAGCCAAAGTATATAGTCCGGCTGTTCGAGGACCCCCTAATCCAGGACTCCCTCAGTACCCCCTGAACCAGGCTTCAATGACGATGAGTCCGGCGTGCAGACTGTCTTCGGCATTGCAAGGAGGGTTCCTTCTCCGAATACTCCATAGAATATTTTGAACACGATGATTGTGTCCGGCTCTGCAAAACAAATTCCACATACCACCGCAGAGAGTATAATATTTCCACAAATCTTATCTGCTGACAACTTTTCATAACGTGACATCACGCCATGGCCCGGTCATTATGCGAACCGTTTTTCTCAACCAGCTACTATGCGTATTGCGAGGCGGTTTTGTTGGCACGTCTTATCGAAGCAGAGATCGTGTCCCCTTATCATAGGATTCTTACCAATACGGGTGTGGGTAACCCAACCGCACCATTAATCACGGCGCTTCAGGAATAAGCAAGATTACCAGGCAAGTGGGGAGGCGCAGAATCCCTGCTACCTTTATAAGGGGATAAGGACTCCCTTTCGCACCCACACTTTCTCCTTTCCAATCCATTCTCCCTCGCCCGAGCCCCAGCGCCCGAGCGTTCGTCTGCTCTCCCCACAAAGGGCTTCCAAAAATGTCCGGATCCGGAGCAGGAGGCAAGTGGATGGCCTCTACCGTCCATGAGAAGCATATCAAAAAGCTTCGGGAGGCCGGGTATCTGGCCAAAAAAATCGGCCACCGTCTCCCGACGGCGGGACAGATCGGTCCCACTCCGGAATCCCAAGAGAGGGTTGTATTCCTCCCTCATTTTGTCTGCGGGCTAGGGTTTCCCCTCCACCCATTTGTTCGCGGCATCATGTATTACTACGGGATCGATTTTCATGATCTATCCCCCAATTCCTTCCTCAACATCTCGACATTCATCGTCGTGTGCGAGGCCTTTCTCCGCATCTCGCCACACTTCGGCTTGTGGTTGAAGATCTTCAATGTGAAGCCCAAGGTGGTGAGCGGCGAGCACGCCGAGTGCCGAGGCGCTATGCTGAGCAAGATGCCCAACGTTACATGGCCAACATGTGCTTTTAATGATTCCGTCAAAGAGTCGCAACAGCAGTGGTTTTACATCACCGAGCCGCACGGCACGGAATGGGCCGCTGCTCCAGAGTTCCAATCCGGAGCCCCTCTGCGGCTTACGTCCTAGCCCAAGAAGGGCCTGAACTGGTCTTCGTCCGACGAACGGTCTATGCTCCAAACGCGAGTTAAAGATATGGAAGACAAGAACATCGAACTTGTCAATGTAGTCCAGGTGATGTTAGTTTGCCGGATCCTGCCTTGTGAGCACCGGACTTGCAATCTATGGGAATTTGATCCGGCCAAGCATCAGACCCTGCGAAAGCTCTATGGCTCTTTGCATGAAGACATCTGGAAGGTGCTTTTCAAGTCCGGTAAATCATGGACGGACTCGGCCGAGGACCGCGGGTATCAACTGTCCCGCCCTGCAAGCTCGGTAAGTATTTACACATTTTATCCGCATGACCCAAGGGAAATGCTTAATGTGTTTTCCTCAACTCCCCTAGGGTTGGACGAAGAAGGCGGGGCGGATCCACTGTCCGGCCCCGTTGCCTGAAGAACCGGCCGGCCCACTTCTGACGAAGATGTTGTCCCCGGCGCCGTACAAGGCGCCGAAGAAGAAGACCGAGAAGGAGGCCAAAAAGACCCGAGGCGGCCTTCGTCGCTGCGGCACTTCGGGCACAATACCTGAAGGCTCCAACGTCCGTTCTGCCTCCGAAGAGGAGGAGGAGGCGGAGGAAGACGAATCCCTGGCGGGGGGAAGAAAGAAGAGGGAGGCCTCCATACACTTGGAGGCCGAGTCGCCTAAAAGGGGAAAAGCTCCTCTTCCAGAAGAGCCCACTGTCGCCGCCGATAGCAGCCCTGTGTGGGATCCCAGGACCCAGCCCCTGGTGAACTCGTGAGTGTAAAACCCTAACACATTTATGTGTCCAGACTCGTCATGGCATAATATTTTAACCTGAGCTACGTATTTTTTGTAGTCCGGCTAGGTCCTGCACCGAACGATCCTCATCATAGGATTTCCTGAGTTCGTATGCTATGGAGAGCGGGACACCCCCGAAGGCCCCTTCCCCCAAATATGTGAATAATAACAAGGCTTCGTCCCAGAAAGATCCCGGCCAAGAAGGGGGGAAGGGATCGTGAAAGTGGCGCCTGGAGGTCAAACTTCTGGGGCCGGAGACATGGGGGTCGACGGCGGGAGCCATCTTGAATTCGGCTTCCAGCCGGACGCAATTCTGGAGACCAATACGGCTCTAGAATCAAGCAGGTGGCCTCCCTCGGCTGGAGGGGGCGTGCCTGTTCCACCGGCAATCTCTGTCCAACCAGAGGTGTCAGATGTTTTGTTGGCGGCGCTGGAGAGCGCCTCCATCGTCGATGAGCACCGTGCCCTGATGGGTGCGGTGATTAAGGAGATTCAGTCTGCTGAGAGTGGACTGAATGAAGCCTGTATCAGCCTTATAAAAGGCTTTGAGGTATGTTTTATGAGGTTTCAGAGAGTGTCAGAGTATGGATAGTAGCCCCTGATACACTGTTCGGTGCAAGGAAGGACCGGACAGAGGATCAATTTTATTTTTGCAAGAAGACTCGTTTGATGACATTTATCTCTCTTCTTTTATAAGCAGGCATCTGCGGCGGCTGCTGCCTCTCATGCTACGGAGGTCTCCGGACTGAATCAATGTCTGGAGCGGGCCGAAGAAGAACTTGGTCGGTTGAAAAGGCAGTTGGAAGATAAACAAGGTATGCGCCAGCCTTGTTCGCGTTTATTGCGAACAAATTCTCAGTATGATAAAAGATGTTTCATCATTTGCGCCAGTGGCGATGACCGAAGTCGAGGTTCTGAGGAAGGCTATTGCCGAGGCTGAGGAAAAGGCAGCCGCAGAGCAGGCTCTTTGTGAGAAGCACGAGGCCAGGGTTATTGAAGTTGAGCAGGAGCTTCAAAAGTCCGTGAAGAAATGCGAGACCTTGGAGCAGAGTTTAACGGAGAAAGAATCCGAACTCGCCAGGGCTCATCAGGCCGCACGCGATGCCCAGGGGGAAACCCAAGGCGCCCTGCTGGAGATCCAAGAGGAGAGGACGATCGTGGTGGGTAAGGCTTTTTTCATGTAAAGCAAGTATATGAGGAGAAAATCATGTCTCTAATTTTGAGTTCGGATTTCTCCAGGGGTATTTGCAGGACTGCCCCGCAGCATATCGGATGCTGCCCAATTCTACCGAGCCGACGAAGGGAACACTGTGGATAAGCTCTTCTGGTCGCAGTATCTGGCGCCCAATTATCCGGTGCCTTTTGCTGACCAACTGAAACAGTTGATCAAACTGCATAAGGCGGCCGAACTAGCCATGAAGGATTTAATTATCCGACTATGGCATGCCGAGCCGATTCCAGGCAGCTACTTCGGGCTCATGAAGCGGCTTGTGAGTGCCTGCCTCGACTTGATATCATCAAGCGGTCGGTCTGCATAGAGGGTGCGCGAATGGCCTTCGCCCGCGCAAAGGTGCACTGGGGGAAGATGTATGCTGAAAAGCTGATGATCGAGGGACCACTAGAGGGGAAGGAGCACCGCAAGCCCGAATTATATTATGAAAGTGTCCTAAAAGGATCCTGCCTAGCGGCAGAGCAATGCACCAAGGATGTTATATTTCCATGAATACAATCATGTTGTCCTTTGTAATGTTGAACAAGGTCATTTCTATCATTTATTGCCTGTTATATAAAGTTTATCCTCCTGCGGCCGTTTTATATATATTAATCTTGAGAGTTGGCCAGTCGTCGGCTTCTGCCCCCATGTAGGAAGTATGGGGGTGTTCGGGATAAACTTGATCACTCTTTATCCCAGTTTTGGGTCCTTCGAAGTGTTGGAAATATGCCCTAGAGGCAATAATAAAATGGTTATTGTTGTATTTCCTTGTTCATGATAATTGTCTATTGTTCATGCTATAATTGTATTAACCGAAAACCGTAATACATGTGTGAATACATAGACCACAACATGTCCCTAGTAAGCCTCTAGTTGACTAGCTCGTTGATCAATAGATGGTCATGGTTTCCTGACCATGGACATTGGATGTCATTGATAACGGGATCACATCATTAGGAGAATGATGTGATGGACAAGAGCCAATCCTAAGCCTAGCACAAGATCGTATAGTTCGTCTGCTAAAGCTTTTCTAATGTCAAGTATCATTTCCTCAAACCATGAGATTGTGCAACTCCCGGATACCGTAGGAATGCTTTGGGTGTACCAAACGCCACAATGTAACTGGGTGGCTATAAAGGTGCACTACGGGTATCTCCGAAAGTGTATTTGGGTTGGCACGAATCGAGACTGGGATTTGTCACTCCGTGTAAACGGAGAGGTATCTCTGGGCCCACTCGGTAGGACATCATCATAATGTGCACAATGTGACCAAGGAGTTGATCATGAGATGATGTGTTACGAAACGAGTAAAGAGACTTGCCGGTAACGAGATTGAACAAGGTATCGGGATACTGACAATCGAATCTCGGGCAAGTACTATACCGGTAGACAAAGGGAATTGTATACGGGATTGACTAAATCCTTGACATCGTGGTTCATCCGATGAGATCATCATGGAACATGTGGGAGCCAACATGGGTATCCAGATCCCACTGTTGGTTATTGAACAGAGAGATGTCTCGGTCATGTCTGCATTATTCCCGAGCCCGTAGGGTCTATACACTTAAGGTTCGATGACGCTAGGGTTATAGGGAAAGTATGTACGCGGTTACTGAATGTTGTTCGGAGTCCCGGATGAGATCCCGGACATCATGAGGAGTTCCGGAATGGTCCGGAGGTGAAGATTGATATATTGGACGAAGGGTTTTGGAGTCCGGAAGTGTTCCGGAGGTACCGGGTGATGACCAGCATGACCGAAAGGTGTTTCGGGAGCCCCGGCAAGTGTTGGGGGGCTTCATGGGCCGAGGGAAGGGGGAAAACCATCCCACTAAGGGGCTGTGCGCCCCCCTCACCTATTCCCACGTGACCAGGGGGTTTGGGGCGCCCCATCTAGGGTTCCCACCTCCTGGCTTGGGGGCCAAGTCACCCAAGGGGGAGATCCCATCTGCCCTGGCCGCCGCCCCCCCCCCTAGGGGAAACCCTAGGGCGCCTCCCCTTACCCTTGCCCCTATATATAGTGGAGGTTTTGGGGCTGCACAACACACGAGTCTCTCTCTCCCAAAGCACAGCCCTACCTCTCTCCCTCCTCGTCTCTCGTAGTGCTTGGCGAAGCCCTGCTGGAGTACGACGCTCCTCCACCACCACCACGCCGTCGTGCTGCTGCTGGATGGAGTCTTCCCCAACCTCTCCCTCTCTCCTTGGTGGATCAAGGCATGCGAGATGTCACCGGACTGCACGTGTGTTGAACGCGGAGGCGCTGTTGTTCGATGCTTAGATCAGAATCGACCGCGATCTGAATCGCTACGAGTACGACTACCTCATCCGCGTTCTTGTAACGCTTCCGCTTAGCGATCTACAAGGGTATGTAGATGCACTCCCCTTCCCCTCATTGCTAGATTACTCCATAGATTGATCTTGGTGATGTGTAGAAAATTTTAAATTTCTGCTACGATCCCCAACAGTGGCATCATGAGCTAGGTCTATGCGTAGATTCTATGCACGAGTAGAACACAAAGTAGTTGTGGGCGATGATTTGTTCAATTTGCTTGCCGTTACTAGTATTATCTTTATTCGACGGCATTGTGGGATGAAGCGGCCCGGACCGACTTTTACACGTACACTTACGTGAGACAGGTTCCACCGACTGACATGCACTTGATGCATAAGGTGGCTGGCGGGTGTCTGTCTCTCCCACTTTAGTCAGACCGCATTCAATGAAAAGGGTCCTTGTGAAGGGTAAATAGCAATTGGCATATCACCGTTGTGGTTTTGCGTAGGTAAGAAATGTTCTTGCTAGAAACCCATAGCAGCCACGTAAAACATGCAACAACAATTAGAGGATGTCTAACTTGTTTTTGCAGGGTATGCTATGTGATGTGATATGGCCAAAAGGATGTGATGAATGATATATGTGATGTATGAGATTGATCATGTTCTTGTAATAGGAATCATGACTTGCATGTCGATGAGTATGACAACCAGCAGGAGCCATAGGAGTTGTCTTAATTTATTTATGACCTGCGTGTCAATGAAAACGCCATGTAATTACTTTACTTTATTGCTAACCGTTAGCCATAGTAGTAGAAGTAATAGTTGGCGAGGCAACTTCATGAAGACACGATGATGGAGATCATGCTGTCATGCCGGTGACGATGGTGTTCATGCCGTGCCTCGAAGATGGAGATCAAAGGCGCAAGATGATATTGGCCATATCATGTCACTTTATGATTTGCATGTGATGTTTGTCATGTTTACATCTGATTTGCTTAGAACGACGGTAGCATAAATAAGATGATCCCTCGCAATAATTTCAAGAAAGTGTTCCCCCTAACTGTGCACCGTTGCTAAGGTCCGTTGTTCCGAAGCACCACGTGATGATCGGGTGTGATAGGTTCTAACGTTCGCATACAACGGGTGTAAGCCAGATTTACACACGCAATACACTTAGGTTAACTTGAAGAGCCTAGCATGTACAGACATGGCCTCGGAACACGGAAGACCAAAAGGTAGAACATGAGTCGTATAGTGGATACGACCAACATGAAGATGTTCACCGATGATGACTAGTCCGTCTCACGTGATGATCGGACACGGCCTAGTTGACTCGGATCATGTATCACTTAGATGACTAGAGGGATGTCTATCTAAGTGGGGGTTCATTGAATAATTTGATTAGATGAACTTAATTATCATGAACATAGTCAAAAGGTCTTTGCAAATTATGTCGTAGCTCACGCTTTGGTTCTACTGTTTTAGATATGTTCCTAGAGAAAATTTAGTTGAGAGTTGACAGTAGCAATTATGCGGACTGGGTCCGTGAACTGAGGATTGTCCTCATTGCTGCATAGAAGGGTTATGTCCTTAGTGCACCGCTCAGTGTGTTGAACCTCGAGCATCGTCTGTAGATGTTGGGAAACATCTGACATACACGTTTTGATGACTACGTGATAGTTCAGTACGTAATACTAACGGTTTAGAATTGTGGCGCCAAAGACGTTTTTGAAACGTCGCAGAACATATGAGATGTTCCAAAGACTGAAATTGGAATTTCAGACTAGTTCCCACGTCAAGAGGTATGAGACCTCTGACAAGTTTCTTAAGCCTGCAAACTAAGGGAGAAAAACTCAAACGTTGAGCATGTGCTCAGATTGTCTAAGTACTGCAATCGCTTGAATCGAGTGGGAGTTAATCTTCCAGATGAGATAGTGATGGTTCTCCATAGTCACTGCCACCAAGCTATTGGAGCTTCCTGATGAACTATAACATATCAGGGATAGACATGATGATCCTTGAGCAACTCACAATGTTTGACACCGCGAAAGTAGAAATCAAGTAGGATCATCAATTGTTAATGGTTAAACCACTAGTTTCAAGAAGGGCAAGGGAAAGAAGGGATACTTCATGAGACTGCTCTAGTGAAGAAACCCAAGGTTGAACCAAACCCGAGACTAAGTGCTTCTATAATGAGGGGAACGGCCACTGAAGCAGAACTACCCTAGATACTTGGTAGATGAGAAGGCTGGCAAGGTCGAAAGAAGTATTTTGGATATACGTTATATTATTGTGTACTCCCTCCGTCCGGGAAAAGTTGTCTGCGTGATGTTTTTGCAAAAAACTCCTCCCCAGATTCCCGACATAACCCGCACTCCTCGCCTTCTCCGGTCAACACTCCACCGCTCCGACACAGGCGCATGCACGCCGGAGCTACCCTGCACCGTGTTGCTCTCCTGCTCTCCCGTGCGTCCTCCACCGGCACCGCAGCTGCCTCTTCCCCCGCTCCCTTCTGCCGCCACAGATTAAGACCCTGCGTAAACCTTTTTTACTGTCTCTTGTTGATACACATACCCCGGATTCTCAGTACGATTGAGAAAGATGCTGACGTATTGGCATGTGGCCACGTCAGAATATTGCATGTACCTGGACACCAGGGGCTTATTACAAAGGGCATTGTTTAGCCCGGTTTACATCATAAAGACCGAATACCTTAGGGAGTGTTCGACGTCGCGGGTTTGGACTTATATGCATCAGCTCCGAATCATGTCTTTGGTCAAATGTTGGGTTTGCCCGGCTCCTGTGTTTTGATGCCTTACGTTCCACTCTATCGGCTAAGGCGGCACCAGGAGAACTACTGTGATTGTGCCCTGGTTCATCCGGACGAGCACCTCAGTAGAGAAAGCCGAAAACTGACTGTCATGATATAGCGTGAGACTGGTCAACCACTCGATGACCTAGCGGAGTCTTTGGGATTCCTCCGACTTAACGAAGGGCCGTTTCCCGACCAGGCATGTACGCTCCCCGAATTCGGATGAGCGCGGAGCCACCAGGGGTATAGTAGCCCCACTGTCAAACTCCTCTGGCTAAGTGAAAGTGTTAAAGCATTATAGTCCGATTGCCTAGTTCGCTGCGCTATCACCTCCTTAATGGACCAAGATGTTGGATCAAGTGTGAACATGCGTCTTCTGCGAGCACCCCCGCATTATATGCGTGGGGGCTGAAGCCGACGACTTCCATCTTTCAGGTTGTATACATATATACATAAACGGCCGCACAGGAGGCATCATAGTACTTTCGGGCAAAAGTATAAATACAGCCTTGATAAACTCAATAAACATTGTTTTTACAATGGGAATACATGTCACTCAAACATAATATTCTTCGAGCACTGAGCCTCTATCGAACGAGCGCCTTCAAGAACTTTTTCAAAGTAGTGCTCGGAAGCCACTCGGCCTATGGCCGAACCCTGTGCCGCAACAGTGGTGGCATCCATCTCCGCCCAGTATGTCTTGACACGGGCAAGGGCCATCCGTGAGCCTTCTATGCACGCCGACCTCTTTACAGCATCGACGCGTGGCAAAGCACCAAGGAACTGTTGCACTAAGCTAAAGTAGCTATTCGGCCTTGCCCCCCCCCCCCAGCCACAGATGATCCACAACGGACCTCATGGCAAGTCCGGATAATCTATGGAGCTCGGCCCACTCGGCCATTTGCTCATTCAACAGCAGCAGACGTCCTGGAGCATGAAACTGTGACCAAAATAGTTTTGCCACTTCGTGATCTTTCCGATCCTTGAAGTACAAGGCCGCATCAGCAGCACTTGCAACCAAATCCATGTAGGCGTCCGCAGAACTCCATAGCCGGTCTAGAGGTGCATACTTCGGATCCCCGAACTTAGTCCACAACAAGAAGGGCTTCCCAGATACAATATCCGCAGCTTGATGCAACTCCTCCTTCGTCGCTCTAATTTTGGAGCAGGCTTCCTTGGCAGCCACTCGGGCCTTTTCCAGGTCCGTCGCCTTCGCCCGGTTTTATTCTTCAAGAAGTTGGTAACGGTCAGCAGCATCTTTTAACTCTACAGCCATCTTAGCTATTTTTTCTTTGCTCTCGCAATGCGCGTCCTGTTCGGCCCTTAACTCTTCGGCCGCCTTTAAAGCGGCCGCATTGCTACTCCTTGCTTGCTCCTTGGCTCAGGCAAGCTCCACCCAAAGGGTCTCCACGGTGGCAGCTCCATCTGCAGTCACAACATATTAAAGATACTGGCATCATGATGCTCTTGTTATGTGACAATCACCAAAAAATCACTTACCCTATGCCTCGTCAAGCCGCTTGTTAATAAGCACGATGTCGGCATCTGCCGCATCCAGTTGCCGCCTTAGTTCGGCAAACCCATCAGTCCGGCTAGCCACTGGAGCTTCAACCACCTGCACATAAAGGCGGTCTGGTTATTACCTGGGACTATGATCCTCTGTTTGCCACCATTTTCGATGATAACCAGAGTCTCAGGGGCTACTATCTACACATGGCACATCTAAAAATGTGTGGTACTGTCAAAAATGTACATCATTTCACGTACCTCAAAACCCGTCAGTAGACTCATAAAGGCTTCATGCAACCCGCTTTCGGCGGACGAAATCCTTTCAATCACCGCACCCATCAACGTGCGGTGCTCTTCTGAGATAGCCGCTTGCTCTAGCAGATCCCTCGGTACGTCCGACCGCACACCAGACGGTGTCGGACTCTTTTGATTGCTCTCTTCAAGAGCCGGATACTGAGGACTTCGGGTGGCCATAGGATTACCTTCTGGCCTTGCCGGATCAGGAGAAACCCTACGCGACGACACCTCGGGGTCGCCCGCCTCGTGAGGTGGTATGGTAGGGGGAGGAGTTTCGCTCTCCATCATCTCTGGAAGAAGATCCCCTGAAGACGAGCTCTGCTGAGAAGGGCTAAGATCCGAACTGCAAGATAAATGCTTTGATTATTTTCCTCAGAAGTAAAGTGAGGTATTTTCATTATTAAGTACCCTTTTCAACCCAAATTTTTAGATTCGACGCAAGGGGAGCCAAACAATATTTGAAGGTATTAGCAGCTGAGTTGTCAATTCAACCACACCTGGAGATTAATTATCTGCAGCAATATGATCAGTAGCAAAGTAGTTTAATAGTTTTGAGAGTAGTAGCAGCAACAATAGTAACAGTAACAGTGACCACAGTAATTTGTAGCAAGTGTAACAGTGATGATAGCAGTAGTAACTTAGCAGAAACAATAAGGATAAATTCGTAGGCATTGGATCAGTGACTTGTTGGATGATATTCATCATGTGAAAGTTATAACCAAGGGCGATACGGCACTAGCTCCAGTTCATCGATATAATGTGGGCATGTATTCCGTAAATAGTCATACGTGCTTTATTAAAAGAACTTGCATGACATCTTTTTTCCTACCCTCCCGTGGCAGTGGGGTCCATATTGGGAACTAAGGGATATTAAGGTCTCCTTCTAATAGAGAACCGGAACAAAGTATTAACACATAGTGAATACATGAACTCCTTGAACTATGGTCATCACCGGGAGTGGGCCCGGTTGTTGTCACTCCAGGGTTGTCGGATCATAACCGTAGTAGGTGACTATAACTTACAAGATCGGATCTAAAACATGGATATAATGATGAATTCATAAACGGTTCAGATCTGTAATCATGGCACCCGGGCCCAAAGTGACAAGCATTAAGCATGGCAAAGTTATAGCAACATCAATCTAAGAACATAGTGGATACTAGGGATCAGGCCCTAACAAAACTAACTCGGTTACTTGATGAATCTCATCCAACTCCTCACCGACCAGCGAGCCTACGAAGGAATTACTTACTCCCGATGGGGAGCATCATGGAATTGGCGATGGAGAAGGGTTGGTGATGAAGAAGAACGAAGATTCCCCTCTCCGGAGCCCCAAACGGACTCTAGATCTGCCCTCCCGAGGAAGAACAGGGCTTGGCGGCGGCTCCGTCTCGTGGATCATGATAATTCTTTCACCTTCATTTTTTCTGGAATAATGTGATTTTATAGTATCAGGGGGTCATCAGTGGGGCCACCAGGTGGGTACGACCCACCTGGACACGCCAGGAGAGGGGGGCGCGCCCTGGTGGGTTGTGCCCACCCAGAGGCCCCTCTACGGTGAGTCTTGGCTCTAGAAATTCTTATTATTTATATAAAAAATCCTCAAAAAGTTCCATTACATTCCGAGAACTTTTATTTCTGCACAAAAACAACACCGTGGTAGTTCTGCTGAAAACAGCATCAATCTGGGGTTAGTTTCATTCAAATCATACAAATTAGAGTCCAAAACAAGAGGAAAAGTGTGAGAAAAAGTAGATACGTTGGAGACGTATCAACTCCCCCAAGCTTAAACATTTACTTGTCCTCAAGCAATTCAGTTGATAAACTAAAAGTGAGAAAGAAAAACTTTTATGAACTCTTTTGCTCTTGTTTGCATAAATAAGCTTAAACAGCACCCAGGTTTTCAGCCAACATTATAACTAACCATGTCAATAATAACTCTTAAAGATTATAATGATTCATATCAATGACATAATCAGCTTGCTAGCAATAATAAGATATCTCAAACAGCAACACGTTGTCAAAACAACCATGATATAATATGACAATAATGGTATCTCTCTAGCCCTTTCTGAGACCGCAAAACATAAATGCAGAGCACCTCCGAAGTTCAAGCAGCGACTAAACATTGTAATTCATGGTAGAAAAGATCCAGTCATGATGCACCCAACATTAGCTATACACAATGCATAAATCATGACGGTTGTGCTCTACTCAGTTTCTGGCGCTTGTTTATAGAAGGTGATGACACAACATAAAAGTAAATAGATAGTCCCTTCACAGAGGGAAGCAGTGATTTGCAGAGGTGTCAGAGCTCAATTTTTAAAACAGAGATAAATGATATTTTGAGACATGCACCCTTCTCATTCACTTCACGACCATCAGTTATCAACATCTTCCATGCTAAGCACGCTAGTGGTGGTTCCCAAGTGATAAAAGTAAAGGTTTACTCCCCCTCCACCATTAATTACACTCCACGGCTTGTCCGAAACAACGGGTGCCGTCCATACCAACATCAGTACCGGGGGAGTTCTGTTTAATTATTTGCATTTTTGAGTTCGGGGCTGGGAATCCCTATTACAACCCATTTCCTCGTGCCATGAAGAGTGAATAAACACTCGACCCGAGGATAACATGCTTAGCACGGAAGATATCGACCACCTCATGTCGTCCATGAACGATCCAAGCACACAAAACGGATAATTTTTTTAGAAGTTTTTAGAGGTGGCACATGCAAATTTACTTAGGACGGCAGGGTAATACCATATATAGGTAGGTATGGTGGACTCATCTGGAATAACTTTGGGTTCAAGGTTATTGATGTACAAGCAGAATCCCCACTTAGTACAGGCGAAGGCTAGCAATTTAGATTGAGAAGCGGCTAGCTAGAGAGCAACAACAATCATAACCAGGCATTATGCATAAGTAAGATTGGACACTAGCATGAGTAGGATATGAACACCATGAACATAAATATTATAGAGGCTATGTTGGTTTTGATTCAACTACATGCATGAACATGTACCAAGTCAAGCCACTCGAACATTCAGAGGAGGATACCATATCATCATACTACATCACAATCATTTTAACGCTATGTTGATATCCAAGATAAATCATTATCCACTCCCAGCTACTTATGCATGGCATGAGAAACTATAATCTCTAATTGTCATTGCAAACATGTTTAATCATAATGGGTTGAAGCCTGGATACTAGGTTAAACATATTTACACAGATAGAACAAGTCGAGTTCATACCAGTTTCTCCTTGCCATGGCCAGCTCATCGAATATCGTCATTATTGCCTTTCACTTGCACGATCGAATGATATGAAAATAATAATACTGCAAGAGTGCCATCGACTAAGCTGGAATCTGCAAAAAATTTTATTCAACAGGAGAAGACAAGGTAAAATGGGCTCTTATTAGTTCAACAGTTATTCATATGAGAGCCACTCAACATTTTCATCGTGGTCTTCTCCTTGGTACAACCCGGATAAAAGAAAAGAAATTCAGAGAAACACACGAAATATTTTTGGAGTTTTTGGTTTTCTTCAACAAGCAAAATAAAAAAACGAGAAAAACTATTTACACACGAAAGTTCCCAACAAGCAAAAGAAGAACAAGGAAATCTTTTTGGGTTTTCTTTTTAGTACTACTACTAAGCATGCATAGAAAGTAAATTACTACAACTAATTTTTTTGGTTTTTCTAAAGTTTTTCAAACACACAAAAAGAAAGCAAGAAAAATAAATCTAAGCATGGATAATACAATGAAAAAGTGTGAACACCGACAAATGGAATAAGTGGACATGATTGTAATGTCGGTGAGAGACACGTACTCCCCCAAGCTTAGGCTTTTGGCCTAACTTGGTAGTGAATCAGCAGCCTGGAGGGTAGTATGGATCCTGAGGAGTAGACATCCACTCATCCCACTGCTGAGGAGCGGGCATCCACTGATCCCACTGTTGAGGTGCATGTGTAGCCTCTGCAGCAGTGTGAGCGTTCCAGTAGGCGAGGATGTCTGCAGGCATAATCCGGTATCTGCCCCTGGCAACAGAATCAAACAAAGCAGGTGCAGGCAAGGGGATAACATCACGAGTGTCAACATTATAGACCAAGTTACAAGGAATGGCAATGCCAGGATGATCATGTGTAAGAAAGTGATGATGATCCATGGCTGCACGGTCTAGGTAAACTATGGTAAGAGGGAAATCATGAGGGTGTATCTCAACCTCGAAGTGAGCCGTCAAACGAGTAGCAAAAATCCCACCATGTATTTTACCCTGGGATTTATTACGGTGCAGGCGACGAGCCACAATAGCTCCCAAGCTATACGTGTTGTCGCCCTCAATTGCACAACGTAAAATAGCAAGGTCTGGTGAACTAAGTGCACCCACCTTCTCCCTAGCAAGCAAGCATTTGGTAATGAAATATGCAAAGTAACGGACAGGAGGAAAATGTAAACCATCGGCAGTGATGGCTGACACTCTCCTCTCATCACCCACTGTTAAACTGCGACAAAAATCCTCAAATTCAGCCGGACTAGGCTCGGCCAAGCTCCCGTCAGAAGGGATCATGCATATGTCACAAAACTCAGTAAGTGGTATCTGATGGTTTTCAACATATAAATTAAAACTCCCTTCAGGAGGATTATTTCTAGGCAGGAAAGTAAAGCTTTGAACAAACATATTTGTGAGGATTTGGTGCTGGTCACACTCATCTGCGATGAAGTCGGTGAGACCGGCATTGGCAATGAATTGCATGAACTCCTCATGAATTCCAGCTTCTTGCAGGAACGGGATGTGCGTCCATTCGCATGGCCGTACCTCTGCCAACCTCCGAGGGTGGAGATCATTATCAGAAGACTCTGCAATAACACCCTTGGAGTTCTTCCTTGAGCCATATTTCATGAAGATAATCATGTCCGCATACAATTTTTCCTATGAACAAAAATCTGAATTTTTAGTTCACAATATTTTTCCAACAAAACTTCACAAAACTAATAACAACTACTCATAGGGATACATAGAGGCCATAACAAGCATTCAAACAACTTACAACACTAAGAATTCAACATGCAAACACATCTATAGTAGCGCCAAGAGTAGCTAATTATTCAAAGTATAAACCAAAACAAAAACTAATTGGACAAATGGTGGAGTCACATACCAAGCAACAATCTCCCGAAATAGTTTCGGAAATGGAGCTTCGAGCAAAGAGATCGAAAATGGCAGCAAGATGAGCAGGTACACGGGAGAGAGCAAGAGTGATTTTTCTTTCTGGAGGTAGGTGACAATGTGGGATAAAGAGATAAGTGAGGGGGCCACAACCCCCCAGCGCGCGACAGGGGGTGCTGGCACGCCCAGGTGGGTTGTGCCCACCTGGTGCACCCCTTGGTTATTTTTGCACCAAAAATTCTTAAATATTCAGGAAAAAGTCATATAAAATTTTTAGGGCATTCCGAGAACTTTTATTTTGTGTCATTTTTTATTGCACGAGAAATTCAGAAAGCAGACAAAACATGGCATTTTATTTTATTTAACTAATAAAAACAGAGAATAAAAAGTAGGGACAGAAAGTAGTGCTTACTAAATTCATCAACTTCATACCGTTCAAAAATGGTTCATTAATAAGGTTGATCAAGTCTTATTAACAACCACTTTCGATTAGCATGAAACCGAAGAACTTCCGTAAATCACTAAGTTACCTCAATGGGGATATGCATTTCCCCAACAATAAGCATTCCATATTTCTTTTTGACAGTAGGTAGAGGTATTTGTAAACTTATAATAGTGATTGTCGGAGATTTTTTAAAAACATTAATACCATTCACTTGGAATTGTTTCTTCGGAAAGTGCACCGTATGCTCATTACCATTGATATGAAAAGTGACCTTGCTTTTATTGCAATCAATAACATCCCCTGCAATATTCAAGAAGGGTCTACCAAGGATAATCGACATGTTGTCGTCCTCGGGCATCTCAAGTATAACAAAGTCAGTCAAAATAGTAACATTAGCAACAACAACGGGCACATCCTCACAGATATCGATAGGTATGGCAGTTGATTTGTCAGCCATTTGCAAAGAAATTTCAGTATGTGTGAGTTTATTCAAGTCTATAAAGAAAGGCATAACACTAACACCAGCTCCTAAATCACACAAAGGAGTTTTCACATAATTCTTTTTGATGGAGCATGGTATAGTTGGTATTCCCGGATCTCCATGTTTTTTAGGTACTCCATCTTTGAAAGTATAATTAGCAAGCATAGTGGAGATTTCAGCTTCTGGTATTTTTCTCTTATTTGTGATGGTGTCTTTCATATACTTTGCATAAGGAGGCATTTTAAGGATATCAGTCAAGCGAGTACGCAAAAAGTCTGGCCTCGGCATTTCAGCAAAGCGTTCAAATTCTTCATCATCATTCTTTTTAGTTGACTTGGGTGGAAAAGGCATAGGTTTTTGAACCCACGGTTCTCTTTCTTTACTGTGTTTTCTAGCAACAAAGTCTCTTCTGTCATATCTTTTATTTTTAGGTTGTGGGTTATCAAGATCAACAGGTGGTTCTATCTCAACATCATTATCTGGTTCTTTATCATTGGTTGGTTGAGAGTCTTCATGAACCTCATCATTATCTTTTTCATTATCATTAGGTGAGTGTTCATTACCAGATTGAGTTTCAGCATCAGAGATAGAAACTTCATTATCATTATCGGGAGGTTTTTCTATTCCAGATTCACTAGAAGTGTGCAAAGTCCTATCATTTTTATTTTTATTTTTCTTCCTAGAAGGACTAGGTGCACTAGTGTTGTTTCTTTGTGAATCTTGTTCAATTCTTTTAGGGTGTCCCTCAGGATAAAGTGGTTCCTGAGTCATTTTACCTCCTCTAGTTGCAACTCTAACAACAAAGTCATGCATATTATGATTCATTTAATCAAGCAATTCTCTTTGAGATTTAGCAACTTGTTCTAATTGAGTTTTAACCATAGGAGCATGTTTTCCAACACCTCTAACATAATTTGATATTCTAAATAACAAGTCACTCAAGCGAGCAATCATATCATAATTATATTTCAATTGTTTCATAACATTTGCATTGAACTGATCTTGTTTTCTAATGTAGTATTCAAACTCATAAAGGCATTGACTAGGATGCATATTGTGAGGATTATCATTATCATTGAACTTCATAAGAGAATTTACCTCTATCACCTTAGGCATTGGTGGTGTATTAAGTCAATGTATTTCTTCAATAGGAGGTAAATTTTTAACATCCTTGGCTTTAATACATTTTTCCTTCATAGATTTCTTTGCCTCTTGCATATCTTCAGGACTGAGATATAATATACCCCTCTTCTTTGGAGTGGGTTTAGGTGGTGGTTCAGGAATAGTCCAATCATCATAATTTTTCAATATGTTATTAAATAATTCTTTAGCTTGAGCAATAGTTTGTTCCCTGAAAACACAACCAGCACAACTATCTAGGAAGTCCCTAGAAGCATCGGTTAGTCCATTATAGAAGATATCAAGTATTTCATTTTTCTTAAGAGGATGATCAGGCAAAGCATTAAGTAACTCACAAAGCCTCCCCAAGCTTGTGGGAGACTCTCTTCTTTAATTTGCACAAAGTTAAATATTTCCTGTAAGGCAGCTTGTTTCATATGAGCAGGAAAATATTTTTCAGAGAAGTAATAAACCATATCCTGGGGACTACGCACACAACCAGGAGCAAGAGTATTGTACCAAGCTTTAGCATCACCCTTTAATGAGAAAGGAACTAATTTGAGAATAAAGTAATAACGATTTTTATCATCATGTGTAAAAAGGGTGGCTATGTCATTCAACTTAGTAAGATGTGCCACAACAGTTTCCGTTTCATAACCATGGAAAGGATCAGATTCAACCAGAGTAATTAACTCTGGGTCGACAGAGAATTCATAATCCTTATCATCAATAGAGGTAGGTGAAGTAGCAAACTTAGGATCACATTTCATTCTAGCATTCAGAGATTTTTCTTTATACTTGTGTAGTAATTTCTCTAGATCATCTCTATCATTACAAGCAAGAATATCTCTAGTTGCTTCTTCACTCATAACATAACCTTCCGGTATCTTAGGCAATTCATATCTAGCAAGGCTAGTTATAGCAGGTGTTTCAGGAGTTTCAGTTTCAAGCTCATCATCAGATTCAACAACATCATGTTGTATAACTCTAGCAATTTGTCTATCAAGAAATTCACCAAGTGGCACATCATCATTATCAAGCAAGGTACTAGCATCATCATAAGCATCATTCATAGTAGAAGTAGCATCATCAATAACTTGCAGCATATCAGGATTAATAGCATGTGGTGGTGTTGCAAGTTTACTCATAACAGAAGGTGAATCTAAAGCAGAACTGGATGGCAGTTCCTTACCTCTCCTCGTCTTAGAGGGATAAATCTTAGTCTTTGGATCCTTCAGATTCTTCATAGTGATAATATGATAATATTCCCAAGTGACTCAACAAATATAGCTATGCTCCCCGGCAATAGCATCGGAAAAAGGTCTTGATAACCCACAAGTATAGGGGATCGCAACAGTTTTTGAGGGTAGAGTATTCAACCCAAATTTATAGATTCGACACAAGGGGAGCCAAACAATATTTGAAGGTATTAGCACCTGAGTTGTCAATTCAACCACACCTGGAGATTAATTATCTACAGCAATATGATCAGTAGCAAAGTAGTTTGATGGTTTTGATAGTAGTAGTAGCAACAATATTAATAGTAAAGTGATAGCAGTAATTTGTAGCAAGTGTAACAATGATGATAGCAATATTAACTTAGCAGAAACAAAAAGGATAAATTCATAGGCATTGGATTCGTGACTTGTTGGATGATATTCATCATGTGAAAGTTATAACCTTGGGCGATACGGCACTAGCTCCAGTTCATTGATATAATGTAGGCATGCATTCCGTAAATAGTCATATGTGCTTTATTAAAAGAACTTGCATGGCATCTTTTGTCCTACCATCCCATGGCAGCGGGGTCCATATTGGAAACTAAGGGATATTAAGGCCTCCTATTAATAGAGAACCAGAACAAAGCATTAACACATAGTGAATACATGAACTCCTCAAACTATGGTCATCACCGGGAGTGGGCCTGGTTGTTGTCACTCCGGGGTTGCCGGATCATAACCGTAGTAGGTGACTATAACTTGGAAGATCGCATCCAAAACATGGATATAATGATGAATTCATAAACGGTTCAGATTTGAAATCATGGCACCCGGGCCCAAAGTGACAAGCATTAAGCATGGCAAAGTCATAACAACATCAATCTAAGAACATAGTGGATACTAGGGATCAGGCCCTAACAAAACTAACTCGATTACATGACGAATCTCATCCAACTCCTCACCGACCAGCGAGCCTACGAAGGAATTACTCACTCCCGGTTGGAGCATCATGGAATTGGCGATGGAGAAGGGTTGGTGATGACGAAGAACAAAGATCCCCCTCTCCGGAGCCCCAAAAGGACTCCAGATCTGCCCTCCCGAGGAAGAACAGGGCTTGGCGGTGGCTTTGTCTCATGGATCGCGATAATTCTTTCTCCTTGATTTTCTTCTAGAATAATGTGATTTTATAGTATCAGGAGGGTCATTAGTGGGGCCACCAGGTGGGTACAACCCACCTGGGCGCGCTAGGAGAGGGGGGCGCCCTGGTGGGTTGTGCCCACCCAGAGGCCCCTCTCCGGTGGGTCTTGGTTCCAGAAATTCTTATTATTGGTATAAAAAATCCTCAAAAAGTTTCGTTCCATTCCAAGAACTTTTATTTCTGCACAAAAACAACACCATGGTAGTTCTGCTGAAAACAACATCATTCCAGGGCTAGTTTCATTCAAATCATGCAAATTAGAGTCCAAAACAAGAAGAAAAGTGTGACAGCCTGGATTTTGCCTTCTCTCTTTTTCCGGACTTGATTTTGCCTTTGCCTTAGATTTGAGTTTTTGGAATCAATTCAAATGGACTTATCACTTGGGCATGCCCTTGACCTTCACCCAAGTGACCCATCTACCTCTCGTTCAATCTCATTTCTCTGAAAAATCCCAAAATGGTCAAATGAATATTTTTCATAAAAGAAAAATATTCAATTTCTCTTTTGAAACTCATTTCACAAACTAGTGCTCCAAAGCAACCTTCATTTTTATTGCTCCAAAATCCTAAAATAATTCCTGAATATTCTTTGAACCTTGGCCCACCTCCCCAAGAAAAAATATTTCCTGACTATTTGTAATTATTTGGCTACAAAAAATCATTTCCCTTCTGGCCCAAAAATGCACTTTGTACAACAAGTGTATTTTTCCTTGATCCTTTGGCCCTGGTTTTTCTTGAGCCTCATTACCCTCCTAAGTAAACCCTAACCCCGGAAGATCAGCCCTAATGGCCTTCTAGAAGCCCTCCAAACATAGCGGCCAAGTTTCTGGCCAGAAACTTGCCAAGAAGCTTGAGTCACTTCTGGTCGGCCTGGCAGTGAGTCCTCAGCCTCCCTAGACCTAACACTGCGTGGACTATAGCCCATACAAGGTTTCGCCGAGCGTGGGCGTCGTTTTGACCATGCCAGGGCGGTGATCGTGTGTGGACATGGGGTCTGGCATGTGTTCGACGCACTCTGTGCCGCGCCAACACCTCTGTTCGGCGGGTGCTCGAGCCAGAGCTCGCCAACGACTGCCGCGCCGCGCCACCAACTTTGACTCATCACCCTTGAGCTCTCCCTGGTGCACGCCGACGCCGGAGACGCTGCAGCAAACACGGGCATGTCGCGGCCAAAAGCCTAGTGCGCTCGTGCCCTTGTCTTCTTCTCCCCTGCCTCTTGTGCTCGTCTGCGAGCGTGGACAGCTCCCACGGATTGATAAACCTTAGGTCATCCACTTGAGGGAAATTTGCTACTGTCCTAGAAACCTCTGCACTTGGAGGCCCAACAACGTCTATAAGAAGAAGGTTGTGTAGTAGACATCAAGCTCTTTTCTGGCGCCGTTGCCGGGGAGGCGAGGAAAGCGGCACTAATACCCCGTCAACCAAGCTCTTTTCTGGCGTCGTTGCCGGGGAGGTTAGCGCTTGAAGGTATATCTTTAGATCTTGCTATTGAATCTTTTTGTTTCTTGTTTTAGCACTAGTTTAGTTTATAAATGAAAACTACAAATAAAATATGGAATTGAGTTTGCCTCATACGCTTCATCTTTTTAATATCTTTTGTGAGAATGATGGAAAGGAAGATTGTGCTCAAATGCTAGAAGAAGTCTATATAATGTTTGGCATTAAATCTTTGAATGATGAGCATGATTGCAATGTTGTTAGTATGAATTCCTTGAATATCCATGATGCTAATGATATGCAAAGCCACAAGCTTAGGGATGCTATGTTTGATGAACATGATATTTTTTGTCCCCCAAGTTTTGATGAGAAAATTTATTATGATGAAAGCATGCCTCCTATTTATGATTATTATAATTATAAAAGTGGATTTGGAGAGGTCATGACTTTATTTAGTAATGATTCCACTATTTCGGAAGAGGTTCCAATTGATTATGAGAACAAAGTTGCTATCTATGATGATTATTGTAATGACTTATATGCTATAAAGAATAATGATAACCATGAAACTTGTCATCATGATTTTAGTTCTCAATTGGATTATGCCTCACATGATAGTTATTTTGTTGAGTTTGCTCCCACTATTATGAATGAGAAGAATTTTGCTTATGTGGAGAGTAGAAAATTTTCTATGCTTGTAGATCATGAAAAGAATGCTTTATGTGATGGTTATATTATTTAATTCATTCATGATGCTACTGAAAAATATTATGAGGAAGTAATATATGCTTGTAGGAATTTTAATAATATCAAGTTTCCTCTCTGGATGTTGAAAATCTTGAAGCTATACTTGTTTTGCCTTCCTATGCTAGTTGATTATTGTTCCCATAACTTGTTTGCTCACAAAATCCCTATGCATAGGAAGTGGGTTAGACATAAATGTGCTAGTCATATTCTTCATGATGCTCTCTTTATGTTTCAATTCTTATCTTTTATGCGAGCATCATTGAAATCATCATGCCTAGCTAGGGGCGTTAAACGATAGCACTTGTTGGGAGGCAACCCAACTATATTTTTGTTCCTTGATTTTTGCTCCTGTTTAGCAATAAATAATTTATATAGCCTCTGTTATGATTGAGTTTTTATGTTTTAATTAGTGTTTGTGCCAAGTAGAACCGTTGTGAAGACTTGGGGAAAGTCTTTTTGATCTTGCTGTAAAAAACAGAAACTTTAGCGCTCACGAGAATTGCTTCCATTTTTATTTGGATAGTGATATTAGTTAATTATTTTTGAAGATGATTAATAGATAAATTCCGCATGTCCAGCAATTTATTTTATAATTTTTGGGGTTCCATAACTTGCGTTAGCTACATATTACTACAGACTGTTCTGTTTTTGACAGATTCTATTTTCGTGTGTTGTTTGCTTATTTTGATGAATCTATGGCTAGTAAAAGAGTTTATAAACCATAGAGAAGTTGGAATACAGTAGGTTTAACACCAATATAAATAAAGAATGATTTCATTACAGTACTGTTAAGTGGTGTTTTGTTTTCTTTCGCTAATGGAGCTCACGAGATTCTCTTGTTAAGTTTTGTGTTGTGAAGTTTTCAAGTTTTGGGTAAAGATTTGATGGATTATGGAACAAGGAGTGGCAAGAGCCTAAGCTTGTGGATGCCCAAGGCAACCCCAGGAAATATTTAAGGGCAACCAAGAGCCTAAGCTTGGGGATGCCCCGGAAGGCATCCCCTCTTTCGTCTTCGCTCATCGGTAAATTTACTTGGAGCTATATTTTTATTCACCACATGATATGTGTTTTGCTTGGAGCGTCAATTTATTTTGTTAGGATTTGCTTGCTGTTATTTAGAACAATGTTTTGCATCTTTTATTTCAATAAAAGTGGCATTGATAGCCTTTACTATGCCTATTTTACAAGTCCACATGTTGCTGTTTGAAAACAGAAAGTTTACCGATGTTGCAAAAATTACCTAGAAAAGTCAGAATGTGATAAAATGTTGAAATCTTTTGCATAATAAGAGCTGATAAATTTAATCGGTGGGAATTTTCTTTCATAATTTTTGGAGGTAGGTAAGTATGGATCTTGCTGCACTCTTTAGAGACTGTCCTGTTTAGGCAGATTGCTGTTATGTTTGCATTGTTTGCATATGTTTGCTTCTTTAATGATTCTATTTGAGGATAGGACTATTAAATATGAAGAGGCATTTAGTATGCAATGTTGAATAATAATTTTAGTGATTTTCTACAGTAGAGTATGATAAGGTTTTTGCATTGGTTTATACTAACTTATCTCACTAGTCCTTGTTGAGTTTTGTGTGGATGAAGCTTTTGAGATTTAAGGAGACCGTGATATGAGAGGAATTAAGGAGACACAAAAACTCAAGCTTGGGCATCCCAAGATAATATTTCAAGAAGTCTCAAGCGTCTAAGCTTGGGGATGCCCCGGTTGGCATCCCACCTTTCTTCTTCAACAACTATCGGTTAGTTTTGGTTCATCCTAAGTTTTTGCTTCTTCGCATGATGTTTTCCATTCTTAGAATGTCATTTTACTTTGTATTGATTTCTGTTTGAATAAAATATCAAGATCTGAAATTCTTAAATGAGAGAGAGTCTTCACATAGCTACATAATTATTTAACTACTCATTGATCACTTATATCTTTTTGGAGTAGTTTGTCATTTACTCGTGTGCCTCACTTATATCCTATGAGTAAATGGTTAAATGATTTGAATTTCATAAATCTGAAATTATATATGTTTCATATGTTTATCCCATGGGGAGTAATGACTTTACATATAATAAGTAGAGGTGGTAAATTTATTTAAGGTTAGCAAACATTGTATTGGTCACTTGAACAATTGATGAAAGAATATTGAAGGAAGAGAGATTTCACATATAAATATACTATCTTGGACATCTTTTGTAATTGTGAGCACTCATTAAAATATGACATGCTAAAAGGATTATGTTGGACAAGGAAGACAACATAATGGGTTGTGTTTTCTTACATTCGAAATAAAGTATATTGTCATGGATCGCCCAACACGTTGAGCTTGCCTTTCCCCCTCATGCTAGCCAAATTCTTTGCACCAAGTAGAAATACTACTTGTGCTTCCAAACATCCCTTAAACCATTATTGCCATGAGAGTCCACCATACCTACCTATGGATTGAGTAAGGTCCTTCAAGTAAGTTGTCATTGGTGCATGCAATAAAAACTGCTCTCTAAATATGTATGATCTTTTAGTGTGGAGAAAATAAGCTTTATACGATCTTGTGATATGGAAGCAATAAAAGCGACGGACTGCATAATAAAGGTCCCTATCACAAGTGGCAATATAAAGTGACGTTCCCTCGCATTAAGATTTTGTGCATCCAACTATAAAAGCGCATGGCAACCTCTGCTTCCCTCTGCGAAGGTCCTATCTTCTATTATTGTCTTTTACCTTATGCAAGAGTTATGGTGATCTTCACCTTTCCTTTTTTTCATTTTATCCTTTGGCAAGCACCTCGTGTAGGAAAGATTCCGATATATATATCCAATTGGATGTAAGGCATCATGAACTATTATTGTTTACATTACCCTTGAGGTAAAAGGTTGGGAGGCGAATCTATAAGCCCCTATCTTTCTCTGTGTCTGATTAAAACTTGGAACCCATAAATATCGCGTGAGTGTTAGCAATTGTGAAAGACTAAATGATAGTTGAGTATGTGGAGTTTGCTAAATCGAAGCTCTAACATGGACTCTTCCTGGAAATAAGATGAATTGTAATTGTTTGATGGCTAATAACATGGTTTGTTAGTTTTCAAGAAAGTTTATGATCTATACTTTAACATGTGAATAGCTTGTTACTTGATCATGAGAAGCTTTATGAGATGAGCTACTGTTATGATATAAAATGATACTAGAAAAAGTTATTGAAATTATCATTGATCAAACTTGTGCACCTGCTAGCATTCACACTTCATAAATTATTTCTTTTATCATTTACCTACTCGAAGTCGAGCAGGAATTAAGCTTGGGGATGCTGATACGTCTCCAACGTATCTATAATTTATGAAGTATTCATGCTATTATATTATATGTTTTGGATGTTTATGGGATTTACTAAACACTTTTATATTATTTTTGGGACTAACCTATTAACCCAAAGCCCATTGCCAGTTTATGTTTTCCCCTTGTTTCAGTGTTTCGCAGAAAAGGAATATCAAATGGAGTCCAAACGGAATGAAACCTTCGGGAGAGTTATTTTTGGAACGGAAGCAATCTAGAAGAGTTGGGGTGTACATAAGGGAAGCAACAAGGAAGGCACGAGGCAAGGGGGCGCGCCCACACCCCTGGGCGCGCCCTCCACCCTCATGGGCCCCTCGTGGCTCCCCTGACGTATTTCTTCCTCCAATATATACCAATATACCCTAAAACCATCGGAGAGCACAATAGATCGGGAGTTCCGCCGCCAGAAGCCCCCGTAGCCACCGAAAACCAATCTAGACCTGTTCCGGCACCCTGCCAAAGGGGGAATTCCTCACAGGTGGCCATCTTCATCATCCCGGCGCTCTCCATGACGAGGAGGGAGTAGTTCTCCCTCGAGGCTAAGGGTATGTACCCGTGGCTATGTGTTTGATCTCTCTCTCTCTCTCGTGATCTTGAGGTGATACGATCTTGATGTATCGCGAGCTTTGCTATTATAGTTGGATCTTATGATGTTTCTCCCCCTCTACTCTCTTGTAATGAATTGAGTTTTCCCTTTGAAGTTATCTTATTGGATTGAGTCTTTAAGGATTTGAGAACACTTGATGTATGTTTTGCACATGCTTATCTATGGTGACAATGGGATATCATGTGATCCACTTGATGTATGTTTTGGTGATCAACTTGCGAGTTCCGTGACCTCATGAACTTATGCATAGGGGTTGGCACACGTTTTCGTCTTGACTCTCCAGCAGAAACTTTGGGGCACTCTTTGAAGTACTTTGTGTTGATTTGAATAGACGAATCTGAGATTGTGTGATGCATATCGTATAATCATTCCCACGGATACTTGAGGTGACAATGGAGTATTTAGGTGGCATTAGGGTTTTGGTTGATTTGTGTCTTAAGGTGTTATTCTAGTGCGAACTCTATGATAGATCGAACGGAAAGAATAGCTTCGTGTTATTTTACTACGGACTCTTGAATAGATCGATCAGAAAGGATAACTTTGAGGTGGTTTCGTACCCTACCATAATCTCTTCGTTTGCTCTCCGCTGTTAGTGACTTTGGAGTGACTCTTTGTTGCATGTTGAGGGATAGTTATGTGATCCAATTATGTTATTATTGTTGAGATAACTTGCACTAGTGAAAGTATGAACCCTAGGCCTTGTTTCCTAGCATTGCAATACCGTTTACGCTCACTTTTATCATTAGTTACCTTGCTGTTTTATATTTTCAGATTACAAAAACCATTATCTACTATCCATATTGCACTTGTATCACCATCTCTTCGCCGAACTAGTGCACCTATACAATTTACCATTGTATTGGGTGTGTTGGGGACATAAGAGACTCTTTGTTATTTGGTTGCAGGGTTGTTTGACAGAGACCATCTTCATCCTATGCCTCCCACAGATTGATAAACCTTAGGTCATCCACTTGAGGGAAATTTGCTACTGTCCTACAAACCTCTGCACTTGGAGGCCCAACAACATCTACAAGAAGAAGGTTGTGTAGTAGACATCAGTCACCCCCAGTCTTCTCTTTTATTCAAATTAATTTAAAAATTTGACCACAACTTTGACCAGTGATAATTTCTAGCCTATAAGTCCAAATGAGTTGATTCTTTTTGCATTGTGTTTGTTTCAGAAAGCTCTAGTAGCACACCAAAATGTGGAATTTTCCTTGCTATATAGAATTTCTGGTGATTTTCAGATTGGTTTTTGACTTTTTGTTTTGTGGTTTTTAAATATTTTCAGAAGGAAAGACTTGCCTTGAAGATAAACAGGAGGAGTGTGACCCTCCTCTGCACTAAGACAAGCCACACTAGCATTTGGATGGTGTCATTTCAATATCTATGATTTTTCTTACTTGAATATGAGTTCTTTTATGCATTTAAAAATTGATAAAGAAATTTGGTTGAATGCTAGTTACCTTGTCATGCTTGAAATGTTTGTTTAAGTTACTGCATGGAGTAGTTTGGTCTAGTAGAATAGAGTTTGACTTAGTTATATTGCTATGATAAATAATGATAGTTCTTTTTGCTTAATGAGAATTTCATATAAATTATGAGTTAATCAAAATATTGCATGATTATAAATAGTGAGGTAGAACCAATAAAATTTAATGACGAGTTATTGCCAGAAAATTATATTGATAAGGCTGATCCGTTCTTGTGAGTTGCATGTTTTGCATATCGTTTAGTGCATGCTCATGGCATCGTATGACTTGGCATAGTAGTTTTTATTTTCAAGTTAAACCTGATAATAATCCAACTTGAAGATAACGTTGATCAAGT
This sequence comes from Triticum dicoccoides, assembly GCF_002162155.2. Lineage (NCBI taxonomy): Eukaryota > Viridiplantae > Streptophyta > Magnoliopsida > Poales > Poaceae > Triticum > Triticum dicoccoides. Next base: position 520,939,085 of record NC_041382.1, read on the forward strand.
CATGGTGCCACTGAATCGGGTTTTTCCTCAGTGCGACCACATTTACCTTTATGGGGGGTCTTGATTCGGTCCCTTGTCGAGTCTCTTGCCGGTGCCTCCAACAAGGGAAGGTTATGGGCGTGCAGTACCCTGGCCTGGTAAGTAGACATCCTTGTGTGCCCGTTTGTTTTTATGGTACCTTGTCCCCGTTTGGGACCGTTTTTGCCACGACGGTGGACGTTGATGCCTTTGGTAGGCATGGGGCCACCCAGGACTTAGCCCTGAGAGGGAGTTGGTCCGAGTGGCCGGGAGAGTGTCATTGCAAGGGGAGGGTTTCGTCGGAACGCCGTTGGTCCACCCAAATGGGAGTGCGAGGCCATGGGTTCCGTGGTGTGGGTAAAGTGCGCTACCTCTGCAGAGTGTATTCAATCTATCGATAGCCGCGTCCTTGGTTACAGACACAACTCGGGAGTAGGTCACACCATGGATCAACATTTATAATTAATCCTGCACACTAAATATTTATTGTTGGCACTGGTTTTGTGATGATTTGTGAGATCATGAGCTGATCATGAGTGATTGGCTTCAGTTGTGATCCGGGTATGATCACCGTTTGGTTACGAGGTAACCCGTCTGGTAAGCGAGTCTGAGGGACTCGATGCACATGTTGGATTCATCGTATTAGTAGCATTACTTGCATTGCATTAACCTGAATAATTGTCATGATATTATTTGTCATCGTGCTTATGTTTGTTGTGAGCTTGCAAGTACATTCAATGTACCGACCTGGTGTGTCATGCCAGATATCAGACAAGTCGTACCGCATCGGAGAGCTTCCCACGTCTAGGCCATGTCCACGTCGGTGTCCCTGTGCTATGGAGTTCCACTTCATCGTCATTCCGCTACCGCATAGTTTATGTGCTCGAGGCCCCTTCATGTTCATTAAATAATGTACATACTATTTCAGCCGCACCATGTGTGCCGCTTGGCCTCTTATCTCGATGTAATATCAGACTTATGTACCCGCTAGCATCAATAAAGCGGTTGTTTCTGTACCATTTTGTTGTGTGTTGCCAGAAGACTTGATCTCTGGGCTGGCAATGCAAGGTAAACCGGTTGCTCTGAGCCGGGGTGCCACAATGCTTGGTATCGGAGACGCGTTGATTGTAGGACACACTAGACCATTAGTGCGTTAGTGGAACGGTAGATAGTTTCGTCTGAGTGCCGGTAGTTATAGAAATTGATTGCTGCATTGCATGCTCTCCCGCCACTCGAAATAGGAACCTTCTACCTACTGTTGGTTTCACTCCATACGTTCCTCCAGCCTCTACTACCACTCAGGGTACCGTTAACCCTTTGGCAGTGACCCCTTGCAGTGCCCCTTCTGCGTGGGCTTCCCTTGTCGCTACTCCTGTAGCTCCTATGCTTAGATCCCATTCCGCGTCGTCGTGTCTCTCTTAACCCGGAGGCCACCACTATCAGTTTAGGATCTGGGTCCGGCTCAGGAGAGGAGCCCGCAGCAGCACCATCCGAGCAGTAGATCACTAGAGTATCACCGTCGTCATGAGTATGATGTATGGATGTAGTCGTACGAGTTGTAATGGCTAGTTTCATGTATGCGGGTAGTAAACCCGTTATGATGTTTAACTCTTATGTTGAGTCTTGATAACCCACAAGTATAGGGGATCGCAACAGTTTTCGAGGGTAGAGTATTCAACCCAAATTTATTGATTCAACACAAGGGGAGCCAAAGAATATTCTCAAGTATTAGCAGCTGAGTTGTCAATTCAACCACACCTGGAAACTTAATATCTGTAGCAAAGTATTTAGTAGCAAAGTAATATGATAGTAGTGGTAACGGTGGCAAAAGTAATGGTAGCAGTTTTGGTTTTATAGTGATTGTAACAGTAACAACGAGAAAGTAAATAAGCGAAGATCAATATATGAAACGCTCGTAGGCAATGGACTAGTGATGGATAATTATGTCGGATGCGATTCCTCATGCATTAGTTATAACATAGGGTGACATAGAACTAGCTCCAGTTCATCAATGTAATGTAGGCATGTATTCCGAATATAGTCATACCTGCTTATGGAAAAGAACTTGTGTGACATCTTTTGTCCTACCCTCCCGTGGCAGCGTGATCCTATTGGAAACTAAGGGATATTAAGGCCTCCTTTTAATAGAGTACAGGACCAAAGCATTAACACATAGTGAATACATGAACTCCTCAAACTACGGTCATCATCGGTAAGTATCCCGATTATTGTCACTTTGGGGTTAACGGATCATAACACATAATAGGCCACTATAGACTTGCAAGATAGGATCAAGAACTCACATATATTCATGAAAACATAATAGGTTCAAATCTGAAATCATGGCACTCGGGCCCTAGTGACAAGCATTAAGCATAGAAAAGTCATAGCAACATCAATCTCAGAACATAGTGGATACTAGGGATCAAACCCTAACAAAACTAACTCGATTACATGATAAATCTCATCCAACCCATCACTGTCCAGCAAGCCTATGATGGAATTACTCACGCACGGCAGTGAGCATCATGAAATTGGTGATGGAGGAAGGTTGATGATGACGCTGGCGATGGATTCCGCTCTCCGGAGCCCCGGACGGACTCTAGATCAGCCCTCCCGAGAGAGTTTAGGGCTTGGCGGCGGCTTCGTATCGTAAAATGCAATGAATCCTTCTCTCTAATTTTTTTTCTCCCCGAACACGAATATATAGAGTAGGAGTTGAGGTCGGAGGATCACCAGGGGGCCCACAAGGCAGAGGGCGTGCCCAGGGGGGTAGGCGCGCCCCCACCCTTGTGGACAGGGTGTGGGCCCCCTGGCCTTGATTCTTTCGCCAGTATTTTTTATATATTCCAAAAATAACCTCCGTTGATTTTCAGGTCATTCCAAGAACTTTTGTTTCTGCACAAAAATAACACCATGGCAATTATGTTCCACTTAGCGTCAGTCCGGGTTAGTCCCATTCAAATCATGCAAGTTAGAGTCCAAAACAAGGGCAACAGTGTTTGGAAAAGTAGATACGTTGGAGACGTATCAACTCCCCCAAGATTAAACCTTTGCTTGTCCTCAAGCAATTCAGTTGACAAACTGAAAGTGATAAAGAAAAACTTTTACAAACTTTATTTGCTCTTGTTGTTGTAAATATGTAAAGCCAGCATTCAAGTTTTCAGCAAAGATTATGAACTAGCCATATTCACAATAACATTTAGGTCTCATGTTTACTCATATCAATGGCATAATCAACTAGCGAGCAATAATAATAAATCTCGGATGACAACACTTTCACAAAATAATCATATATGATATAACAAGATGGTGTCTCGCTAGCCCTTTCTGAGTCCGCAAAACATAAATGCAGAGCACCCCTCAAGATCAAGGGCTGACTGGAAATTGCAATTCATGGTAAAAGAGATCCAGTCAAGTCATACTCAATGTAAACTAATAGTAATACATGCAAATGACAGCGGTGATCTCCAACTGGTGCTTTTTAATAAGAGGATGATGACTCAACATAAAAGTAAATAGATAGGCCCTTCGCAGAGGGAAGCAGGGATTTGTAGAGGTGCCAGAGCTCGATTTTGAAATAGAGATGAATAATATTTTGAGCGGTATACTTTCATTGTCAACTTAACAACCGAGAGATCTCGATATCTTCCATGCTACACACATTATAGGCGGTTCCCAAGCAGAATGATAAAGTTTATACTCCCCCGCCACCAACAAGCATCAATCCATGGCTTGCCCGAAACAACGGGTGCCTCCAACTAACAACAATCCTGGGGGAGTTTTGTTTGCAATTATTTTGATTTGATTTGAGCATGGGACTGGGCATCCCGGTGACCAGCCATTTTCTCATGAGTGAGGAGCGGAGTCCACTCCTCTTGAGAATAACCCACCTAGCATGGAAGATACAGACAGCCCTAGTTGATACATGAGCCATTCGAGCATACATAACAGAATGTTTATTTGAAGGTTTAGAGTTTGGCACATATAAATTTACTTGGAACATAGGTAGATACTGTATATAGGAAGGTATGGTGGACTCATATGGAATAACTTTGGGGTTTATGGAGTTGGATGCACAAGCAGTATTCCCGCTTAGTACAAGTGAAGGCTAGAAAGAGACTGGGAAACGACCAGCTAGAGAGCAACAACAGTCATGAACATGCATTCAAATTAATCAACACTGAATGCAAGGATGAGTAGGATATAATTCACCATGAACATAAATATCGTGGAGGCTATGTTGATTTTCTTTCAACTACATGCGTGAACATGTGCCAAGTCAAGCCACTCAAATCGTTCAAAGGAGAATACCACCCTATCATACCACATCACAACCATTTTAATAGCATGTTGGCATGCAAGGTAAACCATTATAAACTCCTAGCAAATTAAGCATGGCATAAGCAACTATAATCTCTAATTGTCATTGCAAACATGTTTCATTCATAATAGGCTGAATCAGGAACGATAGACTAATCATATTTACAAAAACAAGAGAGGTCGAGTTCATACCAGCTTTCCTCATCTCAATCAGTTCATCATATATCGTCATTATTGCCTTTCACTTGCACAACTGAATAGTGTGGATAATAATAATAGTGCACGTGCATTGGACTAAGCTGGAATCTGCAAGCATTCAACTCAAGAGAGAAGACAAGGTAATATGGGCTCTTTGTTAGATCAACAATAATGCATATGAGGACCACTCAACATTTTCATCATGGT
>NC_041382.1:520944300-520992567 GCF_002162155.2 Triticum dicoccoides
AAAGAAACAAAACTATTTACATGGGAAACCTCCCAACAAGCAAAAGAAGAATGAGAAATCTTTTTGGGTTTTCTTTTTAATTACTATTACTATAGGAATGGAAAGTAAACTAACTAAAAGCTACAACTAATTTTTTTGGTTTTTTATTAAGGTTTTTCAAACACACAAGAAGAAAGCTTAAAAAGAAAATAAACTAGCATGGATGATACAATGAAAAAGTATGAGCACCGACAACTGACATGAGTATGTGAACATGAATGTAATGTCGGTGAGAAATATGTACTCCCCCAAGATTAGGCTTTTGGCCTAAGTTGGTCTATGCCCATGGATCAAAATGCCCTCTCCGGTGTACTGAGGAGGGTCTTCGGGGTGCCACTGGTTGGCGATCTCCTCCGGATCCCACTGATAAACAGACTGGCGGTGAGGATCAGATAGTGGCTCCGGCTCTGGAGCTGATGTCAGGCTCTGGTATGCCTGAACGGCCTTCGGCAAAATAAGGTACGTGCCTGAAAATATGTTGAACAAAGAGGGAGCAGGCAAGGTAATAGTCTCAAAGTGTTTCTTATCAAATATCAGTCTATAGTTAAGCATCTTCTTCTTATGCTTAACGATAAAATCATGTGTGACCATGCTCTTATAATCTAGCAAAATATGAGGCATCAGCTTTTCCTCTTTCTCATAGTGCCTAATAGGTATGTTAAAGTGGAAGCAAGACGAGACCCTTTGTACGGTTCAGTTTTAACCGTTTAGCAACAATAGTGCCTAAACTGAAGGTGGTATCACGAAACAAAGAATGGCGCAAAATAACAATATCAGGGGACTAAGATTTCCACAGTTCCCGCGACCAATTAAGCATCTACTAGCAAATATTGCAAAGTAACATAGAATAGGAAAATGTATGCTAGTGATTCTTGCATCGGAAACTGTCCTCGTTTCCCCTACAACAATTGTATCAATAAATCCCTCCACATCATTACGATGTGGTTCCTCTATGCTGCCCTCAAAGAGTATCCTACAAACCCGGCAAAAATCATAAAGCGACATCTCCTTATGCTCATCATATAAATAAAATTCCACCGAAGGTGGTGATCTCCTAGCATGGAAATGAAAATTTTGCACAAAAATATTGGTGAGTAAGAGATACTATTCACACTGGTCGTGGAGGAAGTCGGTTAGGCCTGCATTCTCAGCCAAATAATAAAAATCTTCATGAATCCCGGCTTCTCTCAAGAACTCATCACAAGGCCATTCACACGGCCGAACCTCCGCGGCACGAGGGAGATTATACTTGGGCTTCTTATTCTCTTCACTTTGCTTATCCTTAGAGCTTCGGCTCGATGAGCCCTTCAAAAATCTCTTCATCTTTTTCGAAGAACAATCCCCCAAAGCAGTTTTGTGAATGGAGCTTTGAGCAAGGAGATCGAAAATGGCAGCAAGATGAGCAAGAACTCGGGTTTGAGCTAGTGGGTGATTTTTTCCGGAGCAAGACGAAGTGTGTGGGTGCAAGGATAAGTGGAGGGGACCCACGTGGGGTCCACGAGGCAGGGGCACATCCAGGGGGGCGCGCCCTCAACCCTCATGGGCACATGGTGGGTCCCACTGATGTGTTCTTAGTGCTAATAATTCTTAAATATTCTGGAAAAATCATATTTCATTTTCAGGGTATTTGGAGAACTTTTATTTTCGGGGTATTTTTTATTGCAAGGATAATTCAAGAAACAGACAGAAAATACTATTTTTACTTTATTTAATATAAATAACAGAAAGTAAAAAGAGGCTACAGAAGGTTGTGCTTTCTAACTTCATCCATCTCATGCTCATCAAAAGGAATACACTAACAACGTAGATCAAGTCTTGTTAACAAACTCATTCTGAAGTGCATGAAACCGGAGAAATTTCGAATAACACTAGGTTACCTCAACGGGGATATGCACGTCCCCCACAATAAGAATATCATATTTCTTCTTGACAGTAGGAAGAGGAAATTCAAAACCTCCAATAGTGATTGTTGAAATTTTTCCAATAGAATTGATATTGTGGACTTGAGGTTGTTTCCTCGAAAAGTGTATCGTATGCTCATTACAATTAACATGAAAACTGACATTGCCTTTGTTGCAATCAATAACAGCCCCTACAGTATTCAAAAAGGGTCTACCAAGGATAATCGACATACTATCGTCCTCAGGAATATCAAGAATAACAAAGTCCGTTAAAATAGTAACATTTGCAACCACAACAGGCACATCCTCACAAATACCGACAGGTATAGCAGTTGATTTATCAGCCATTTGCAAAGATATTTCAGTAGATGTCAACTTATTCAAATCAAGTCTATGATATAAAGAGAGAGGCATAACACTAACACCGGCTCCAAGATCACATAAAGCAGTTTTAACATACTTTCTTTTAATGGAGCATGGTATAGTTGGTACTCTTGGATCTCCAAGTTTCTTTGGTATTCCACCCTTAAAAGTGTAATTAGCAAGCATGGTGTAAATTTCAGCTTCCGGTATCTTTCTTTTATTATTAACAATATCCTTCATGTACTTAGCATAAGGATCCATTTTAAGCTTATCAGTCAAACACATACGCAAAAAGATGGGTCTAATCATTTCAGCAAAGCGCTCAAAATCCTCATCATCCTTTTTCTTAGATGGATTAGGAGGAAAAGGCATGGGTTTCTGAACCCATGGTTCTCTTTCTTTACCGTGCTTCCTAGCAACAAAGTCTCTCTTATCATAATGTTGATTCTTTGATTGTGGGTTATCAAGATCAACAACATGTTCAATCTCTACATCATTATCATTGCTAGGTTGAGCATCAACATGAACATCATCATTAACATTATCACTAGGTTCATGTTCATTACCAGATTATGTTTCAGCATCAGAAATAGAAATATCATTGGGATTCTCAGGTGTGTCTACAATAGGTTCACTAGAAGCATGCAAAGTCCTGTCATTTTTCTTCTTCTAAGAAGAAGAACTAGGTGCATCAACAGTGGTTCTCTGAGAATCTTGCTCAATTATCTTAGGGTGGCCCTCAGGATACAAAGGTTCCTGGGTCATTTTACCCCCTCTAGTCATAACTCTAATAGCATTATCGTTTTTCTTGGTATTTAATTCATTGAGCAAATCATTCCGAGCCTTAAGTACTCGTTCTACTTGAGTGGTAACCATAGAAGCATGTTTACTAATGAGTTTAAGTTCACCATTAACTCTAGACATATAATGACTCAATGATACGTCTCCAACGTATCTATAATTTTTGATTGCTCCATGCTATATTATCTACTGTTTTGGACTATATTGGGCTTTATTTTCCACTTTTATATTATTTTTGGGACTAACCTATTAACCGGAGGCCCAACCCAGAATTGCTGTTTTTTTGCCTATTTCGGTGCTTCGGATAAACAGAATATCAAACGGAGTCCAAACGGAATAAAATCTTCGGAAACGTGATTTTCTCGCCGAACGTGATCCAGGAGACTTGGACCCTACTGCAAGGGATCAAAGAGGTGGTCATGAGGGTGGGGGCGCCCCCCAGGGCGCGCCCCCTGCCTCGTGGGCCCCTTGGTGCTCCACCGACGTACTCCTTCCTCCTATATATACACACGTACCCCCAAACGATCAGTACAGGAGCCAAAACCCTAATTCCACCGCCGCAACTTTCTGTATCCACGAGATCCCATCTTGGGGCCTGTTTCGGAGCTCTGCCGGAAGAGGGCCGTCATCACGGAGGGCTTCTACATCATCCTAGCCCCTCCGATGAAGTGTGAGTAGTTTACCTCAGACCTTCGGGTCCATACTTAGTAGCTAGATGGCTTCTTCTCTCTCTTTGAATCTCAATACAAAGTTCTCCCCCTCTCTCGTGGAGATCTATTCGATGTAATCTTCTTTTTGCGGTGTGTTCGTTGAGATCGATGAATTGTGGGTTTATGATCAAGTCTATCTATGAATAATATTTGAATCTTCTCTAAATTCTTTTATGCATGATTGGTTATCTTTGCAAGTCTCTTCGAATTATCCGTTTGGTTTGGCCAACTAGATTGGTAGTTCTTGCCATGGGAGAAGTGCTTAGCTTTAGGTTCGATCTTGCGGTGTCCTTACCAAGTGACAGAAGGGGCAGCAAGGCACGCATTGTATCGCTGCCATCGAGGATAACAAGATTGGGTTCATTTCATATTGCATGAATTTATCTCTCTACATCATGTCATCTTGCTTAAGGCGTTACTCTGTTTTTAACTTAATACTCTAGATGCATGCTGGATAGCGGTCGATGAGTGGAGTAATAGTAGTAGATGCAGAATTGTTTCGATCTACTTGTCACGGACGTGATGCCTATATACATGATCATGCCTAGATATTCTTATAATTATGCTCAATTCTATCAATTGCTCAACAGTAATTTGTTCACCCACCATAGAATACTTATGCTTTTGAGATAAGCCACTAGTGAAACCTATGGCCCCCGGGTCTATTCTCATCATATCAATCTCCATCACTTTTATATTGCTTTGCTTTTTTACTTTGCCTTTACTTTTTACTTTGCATCTTTATATCAAAAATACCAAAAATATTCTATCTATCAGATCTCACTCTCATAAGTGACCGTGAAGGGCTTGACAACCCCTAATCGTGTTGGTTGCGAGTAGTTATCGCTTTGTGCAGGTACGAGGGACTTGAGCGTGGGCTCCTACTGGATTGATACCTTGGTTCTCAAAAACTGAGGGAAATACTTACGCTACTCTGCTGCATCATCCCTTCCTCTTCGGGGAAAACCAACGCAAGTTCAAGACGTAGCAAGAAGGATTTCTGGCGCCGTTGCCGGGGAGTCTATGCAAAAAGTCATATACCGAGTACCCATCACAATCCCTATCTCTCGCATTACATTATTTGCCATTTGCCTCTCGTTTTCGTCTCCTCCCTTCACCCTTGCCGTTTTATTTGCCCTCTCTCTCCCTATCCTCCTTCTCTTTTTGCCTGCTTGATTTTTGTTTGCTCGTGTGCTAGTTTGTTTGCTTGTTGTCATGGCTTGTCTCATATCTTCTCTGTTGTCTCCCGAGAGTGAAGTTCTAAATTTTAAACAAAGGGAGGGAGAAAATCTAAAAGATGCTTAGTATAGAATTTGTAATGCCCAAAATAGATATACCAGGAAACAATCTACCTTAGTTCTTCTTTGCAATTTTTATGTAGGTGTTAATCCTTGGTATAGATATATCCTCGATACCATTATCGGAGGGAACTTCTTGGGTAGCCATACTTTTGATTCTTATAATGCTATGATAGATTTATTTGGCTCACCACCTCTTTTGGTTAATGGAACCATATTAACTTTGGAGCATGTTATGCAAAGACTTGAAATTATTGAAAGTAAAGTTGCTACTATTGAATCAATTGAAAATCTAGATAAAAAGATCCACAATCAAATTACTCAATATGGATCTAAGGTAGGAATGACATTGAAAAATATTAAGGAAAAGGAACCCATAGTTAATGAGAAGATGAACTTAGATTCTACTAGAATTGATAAACTTGATGGTATCATTGCAAATTTGGGAACCGCTTTTTCTTCCGTAAAGAATACTCCTAGTCCTCCTACTAAAATTGCCAAGCTTATGTATGTTCCTAAAAATAAGGGTGAATCATCTAGTAAGGAAACTGTTGATCTTAAATCTATAAGTATTCATCCCAATCTTTTTGCTATCATTAAAGAACCATTTATTACAAATGAATTTTTCGATCTTGTGCCTAAAAGTTTGATAATTAATAAAGAGAAAGAAATTCCTAAAGATGGTAGATGCCTAATTGAAGAATTACCTACCAAAGATGGCAATACCTAGATCTATCCTTGCTTGTTATGCCTAGCTAGGGGCGTTAAACGATAGCGCTTGTTGGGAGGCAACCCAATTTTATTTTTATTCCTTGCTTTTTGCCCCTGTTTAGTAATAAATAAATTATTTAGCCTCTATTTTGGTTGTGTTTTTTTGTTTAATTAATGTTTGTGCCAAGTAGAACCGTTGGGAAGACTTGGGGAAAGTCTTGTTGAACTTGCTGTAAAAAACAGAAACTTTAGCGCTCACGAGAACTGCTGTAATTTTTATTTGAAGAGGGATATTTAGTTAATTCTTTTTGCAGATGATTAATATATAAATTCCTCACGTCCAAAAATTTATTTTAGAATTTTTGGGGTTCCAGATCTTGCTCTAGCTACAGATTACTACAGACTGTTCTGTTTTTGACAGATTCTGTTTTTCGTGTGTTGTTTGCTTATTTTGATGAATCTATGGCTAGTAAAATAGTTTGTAATACATAGAGAAGTTGGAATACAGTAGGTTTAGCACCAATATAAATAAAGAATGATTTCATTACAGTACCTTGAAGTGGTCTTTTGTTTTCTTTCGCTACCGGAGCTCACGAGTTTTCTATCTTGAGTTTTGTGTTGTGAAGTTTTCAAGTTTTGGGTGAATTCTTTTGATGGATCATGGAACAAGGAGTGGCAAGAGACTAAGCTTGGGGATGCCCATGGCACCCCCAAGATAATCCAAGGACACCAAAAAGTCAAAGCTTGGGGATGCCCCGGAAGGCATCCCCTCTTTCGTCCACTTCCATCGGTAATTTACCTGGAGCTATATTTTTATTCACCAACATGATATGTGTTTTGCTTGGAGCATCTTGTGTTATTTGTGTCTTTGTTTGTTAGTATGCCACAATCATCCTTGCTGTACACACCTTTTGAGAGAGCCATACATGAATTAAAATTTGATAGAATACTCTATGTGCTTCACTTATATCTTTTGAGCTAGATATTTTGCTCTATGTGCTTCACTTATATCTTTTGAGCTAGATAATTTTGCTCTATGTGCTTCACTTAGATCTTTTAGAGCACGGTGGTGGATATGTTTTAAAGAAACTATTGATATCTCATGCTTCACTTAAATTAATTTGAGAGTCTCTTAATATCATGGTAATTTGCCTAATAATAATATGCTTGGTATTCAAGATTTGTGAAACTTTCTTTTGAGTGTGTTGAATACTAAGAAAAGATTGAAGCATGATAATTGTTTTGAGATATGGAGGTGATAATATTAAAGTCATGCTAGTTGAGTAGTTGTGAATTTAAAAGAATAATTGTGTTGAAGTTTGTGATTCCCGTAGCATGCACGTATGATGAACCGTTATGTGATGAAGTCGGAGCATGATTTATTTATTGATTGTCTTATGAGTGGCAGTCGGGGACGAGCGATGGTCTTTTCCTACCAATCTATCCCCCTAGGAGCATGCGTGTAATACTTTGCTTTGTTAACTTCTAAATTTTTGCAATAAGTATATGAGTTCTTTATGACTAATGTTGAGTCCATGGATTATACGCACTCTCACCCTTCCACCCTTGCTAGCCTCTCTAATACCGCGCAACTTTCGCCTGTATCATACACCTACCATATACCTTCCTCAAAACAGCCACCATACCTACCTATTATGGCATTTCCATAGCCATTCCGAGATATATTGCCATGCAACTTTCCACCATCTAGTTCATCATGAAATATCCATCATCGTCATATTGCTTAGCATGATCATGTAGTTGACATAGTATTTGTGGCAAAGCCACCGTTCATAATTCTTTCATACTTGTCACTCGTGATTCATTGCATATCCCGGTACACCGCCGGAGGCATTCATATAGAGTCATACTTTGTTTTAGTATCGAGTTGTAATCATTGAGTTGTAAATAAATAGAAGTGTGATGATCATCATTCAATAGAGCATTGTCCCAAAAAAAGAGGAAGGCCAAAAAAAGAAGGCCCAAAAAAGGGGCAATGCTACTATCCTTTTTTCCACACTTGTGCTTCAAAGTAGCACCATGATATAGCAAGTCTCATATATTGTGCTTCAAAGTAGCACCATGTTCTTCATATAGAGAGTCTCATATGTTGTCACTTTCATATACTAGTGGGAATTTTACGTTATAGAACTTGGCTTGTATATTCCAATGATGGGCTTCCTCAAATTACCCTAGGTCTTCGTGAGCAAGCAAGTTGGATGCACACCCACTAGTTCCTTTTGTTGAGCTTTCATATATTTATAGCTCTAGTGCATCCGTTGCATGGAAATCCCTACTCACTCACATTGATATCTATTGATGGGCATGTCCATAGCTTGTAGATACGCCTAGTCGATGTGAGACTATCTTCTCCTTTTTTTGTCTTCTCCACAACCACCATTCTATTCCACCTATAGTGTTATATCCATGGCTCACGCTCATGTATTGCGTGAAGATTGAAAAAGTTCTGAAAAAGTTAGAGTATGAAACAATTGCTTGGCTTGTCATCGGGGTTGTGCATGATTTAAATACTTTGTGTGGGGAAGATGGAGCATAGCTAGACTATATGATTTTGTAGGGATAACTTTCTTTGGCCATGTTATTTTCAGAAGACATAATTGCTTTGTTAGTATACTTGAAGTATTATTATTTTCTATGTCAATATAAACTTTTGTCTTGAATCTTTCTAATCTGAATATTCATACCACAATTAAGGAGATTTACATTGAAATTATGCCAAGTAGCACTCCGCATCAAAAATTCCCTTTTTATCATTTACCTACTCGAGGACGAGCAGGAATTAAGCTTGGGGATACCTGATACGTCTCCAATGTATCTATAATTTTTGATTGCTCCATGCTATATTATCTACTGTTTTGGACTATATTGGGCTTTATTTTCCACTTTTATATTATTTTTGGGACTAACTTATTAAACGGAGGCCCAACCCAGAATTGTTGTTTTTTTGCCTATTTCAGTGTTTCGGATAAACAGAATATCAAATGGAGTCCAAACGGAATAAAATCTTCGGAAACGTTATTTTCTCGCCAAACGTGATCCAGGAGACTTGGACCCTACTGCAAGGGATCAAAGAGGTGGTCACGAGGGTGGGGGTGCCCCCCCTAGGGCGCGCCCCCTGCCTCGTGGGCCCCTCGGTGCTCCACCGATGTACTCCTTCCTCCTATATATACACACGTACCCCCAAACGATCAGGACAGGAGCCAAAACCCTAATTCCACCGCCGCAACTTTCTGTATCCACGAGATCCCATCTTGGGGCTTGTTCCGGAGCTCCGCCGGAAGAGGGCCGTCATCACGGAGGGCTTCTACATCATCCTAGCCCCTCCGATGAAGTGTGAGTAGTTTACCTCAGACCTTCGGGTCCATAGTTAGTAGCTAGATTGCTTCTTCTCTCTCTTTGATTCTCAATACAAAGTTCTCCCCCTCTCTCGTGGAGATCTATTCGATGTAATCTTCTTTTTGCGGTGTGTTTGTTGAGACCGATGAATTGTGAGTTTATGATCAAGTCTATCTATGAATAATATTTGAATCTTCTCTGAATTCTTTTATGCATGATTGATTATCTTTGCAAGTCTCTTCGAATTATCCGTTTGGTTTGGCCAACTAGATTGGTAGTTCTTACCATGGGAGAAGTGCTTAGCTTTGGGATCGATCTTGCGGTGTCCTTACCCAGTGACAGAAGGGGCAGCAAGGCACGCATTGTATCGTTGCCATCGAGGATAACAAGATGGGGTTTATTTCATATTGCATGAATTTATCTCTCTACATCATGTCATCTTGCTTAAGGCGTTACTCTATTTTTAACTTAATACTCTAGATGCATGCTGGATAGCGGTCGATGAGTGGAGTAATAGTAGTAGATGCAGAATCGTTTCGATCTACTTCTCACGGACGTGATGCCTATATACATGATCATGCCTAGATATTCTCATAATTATGCTCAATTATATCAATTGCTCAACAGTAATTTGTTCACCCACCATAGAATACTTATGCTCTTGAGAGAAGCCACTAGTGAAACCTATGGCCCACGAGTCTATTCTCATCATATCAATCTCCATCACTTTTATATTGCTTTGCTTTTTTACTTTGCCTTTACTTTTTACTTTGCATCTTTATATCAAAAATACCAAAAATATTCTATCTATCAGATCTCACTCTCGTAAGTGACCGTGAAGGGCTTGACAACCCCTAATCGCGTTGGTTGGGAGTAGCTATCGCTTTGTGCAGGTACGAGGGACTTGAGCGTGGGCTCCTACTGGATTGATACCTTGGTTCTCAAAAACTGAGGGAAATACTTACGCTACTCTGCTGCATCATCCCTTCCTCTTTGGGGAAAACCAACGCAAGCTCAAGACGTAGCACTCAAGTGTTCAATCATATAAGCATTGCGTTTCAATTATCTACCAACATAAGCATTGAAGTTTTCTTGTTTAACAATAAAATTATCAAACTCATCTAAGCATTGGCTAGCAGACTTATAACGAGGAATGTCACCTTCATCAAATCTATAGAGAGAATTTACCTTTACTACCTGTGTCGGGTTATCAAGACCATGTATTTCTTCAATAGGTGGTAAATTCTTAACATCTTCAGCTTTAATACCTTTTTCTTTCATAGATTTCTTTGCCTCTTGCATATCTTCAGGACTGAGAAATAGAATACCCCTTTTCTTCGGAGTTGGCTTAGGAGTTGGTTCAGGAAGTGTCCAATCATTTTCATTACTCAACATATTATTCAATAGCAATTCATCTTGATCAACGGTTCTTTCCCTGAAAACACAACCAGCACAACTATCTAGGTGGTGTCTGGAAGCATTGGTTAGTCCATTATAAAAGATATCAAGTATTTCATTTGTCTTGAGAGGATGATCATGCAAAGCATTAAGTAATTGGAGAAGCGTCCCCCAAGCTTGTGGGAGACTCTCTTCTTCAATTTGCACAAAATTATATATTTCCCTTAAGGCAGCTCATTTCTTATGAGCGGGGAAATATTTAGCAGAGAAGTAATAAATCATATCCTGGGGACTACGCACACAACCAGGATCAAGAGAATTAAACCATGTTTGAGCATCACCCTTTAATGAGAACGGAAACAACTTAAGGATAAAGTAATAGCGAGTTTTCTCATAATGAGTAAACAGTGTGGCTATATCATTTAATTTAGTAAGATGTGCCACAACAGTTTCAGATTCATAGCCATAAAAAGGATCAGATTTAACCAAAGTAATTAACTCGGGATCGACAGAGAAATCATAATCCTTATCTGTAATAAAGATAGGTGAAGTAGCAAAAGCAGGGTCAGATTTCATTCTAGCACTCAAGGATTTTTATTTAAGCTTAGCTAATAATTTCTAAAGATCAGATCTATCATTGCAAGCAAGAAAGTCTCTAGCAGTTTCTTCATCCATAACATAGCCCTCAGGCACAACAGGCAATTCATATCTAGGGGGAGAATCTTCATCGTCACTTTCATCAATATTATCAGTTTCAATAATTTCATTCTCTCTAACCCTAGCCAGTTGTTCATCAAGAAATTCACCTAGTGGCACAGTATTATCAAGCATAGAAGTAGTTTCATCATAAGTATCATGCAAAGCAGAAGTGGCATCATCAATAACATGCGACATATCAGAATTAATAGCAGGTGTAGGTGTCGCAAGTTTACTCAAAACAGAAGGTGAATCAAGTGCAGAGCTAGATGGCAGTTCCTTACCTCCCCATGTAGTTGAGGGAAAAATCTTGGTTCTTTGATCTTTCAAGTTCTTCATAGTGACCAGCAGATATAAATCACAAGTGACTCAAAGAATAGAGCTATGCTCCCCGGCAACGGTGCCAGAAAATAGTCTTGATAACCCACAAGTATAGGGGATCGCAACAGTTTTTGAGGGTAGAGTATTCAACCCAAATTTATTGATTCGACACAAGGGGAGCCAAAGCATATTCTCAAGTATTAGCAGCTGAGTTGTCAATTCAACCACACCTAGAAACTTAATATCTGCAGCAAAGTATTTAGTAGCAAAGTAATATGATAGTAGTGGTAACGGTGGCAAAAGTAACGGTAGCAGTTTTGGTTTTATAGTGATTGTAAGAGTAGCAACGGGAAAGTAAATAAGCGAAGATCCATATATGAAACGCTCGTAGGCAATGGATCAGTGATGGATAATTATGTCGGATGCGATTCCTCATGCATTAGTTATAACATAGGGTGACACAGAACTAGCTCCAGTTCATCAATGTGATGTAGGCATGTATTCCGAATATAGTCATATGTGCTTATGGAAAAGAACTTGCATGACATCTTTTGTCCTACCCTCCCGTGGCAGCGGGGTCCTATTGGAAACTAAGGGATATTAAGGCCTCCTTTTAATAGAGTACCGGACCAAAGCATTAACACATAGTGAATACATGAACTCCTCAAACTATGGTCATCACCGGTAAGTATCCCGATTATTGTCACTTCGGGGTTAACGGATCATAACACATAATAGGTGACTATAGACTTGCAAGATAGGATCAAGAACTCACATATATTCATGAAAACATAATAGGTTCAAATCTGAAATCATGGCACTCGGGCCCTAGTGACAAGCATTAAGCATAGCAAAGTCATAGCAACATCAATCTCAGACCATAGTGCATACTCGATCAAACCCTAATAAAACTAACTCGATTACATGATAAATCTCATCCAACCCATCACCGTCCAGCAAGCCTACGATGGAATTACTCACGCACGGCGGTGAGCATCATGAAATTGGTGATTGAGGAAGGTTGATGATGACGATGGCGACAGATTCCCCTCTTCGGAGCCCCGAACGGACTCCAGATCAGCCCTCCTGAGAGAGTTTAGGGATTGGCGGCGGCTCCATATCGTAAAACGTGATGAATCCTTCTCTCTCTTTTTTCTCTCCCCGAACACGAATATATAGAGTTGAAGTTGAGGTCGGAGGAGCACCAGGGGGCCCACAAGGCAGGGGGCGTGCCCGGGGGGTAGGCGCGCCCCCACCCTCATGGACAGGGTGTGGGCCCCTTGGCCTTGATTCTTTCGCCGGTATTTTTTATATATTCCAAAAATAATCTTCATTGATTTCCACGTCATTCCAAGAACTTTTATTTCTGCACAAAAATAACTCCGTGGCAATTCTGCTAAAACAACGTCAGTCCGGGTTAGTCCCATTCAAATCATGCAAGTTAGAGTCCAAAACAAGGGCAAAAGTGTTTGGAAAAGTAGATACGTTGGAGACGTATCTAGTCTATGTATAATTATGTTGGAACTTTCTTTTTATTCACCTTGGTTTCTTTTGTTGTTTTCTTCTGGGATTGTCGCTGGCTTTCCTCCCATTTTTGGATATTTCTCATTGTGGTTGCTGTGTATTGGGAAAATAAATAATGGGATGACGCGGGGAGGCAGCAGCAGCCAAGCTTGTGAGGATGTTGTCGGTGTCAAAACCGGCGGATCTCGGGTAGGGGGCCCCGAACTGTGCGTCTAAGGCGGATGGTAACAGGAGGCAGGGGACACAATGTTTACCCAGGTTCGGGCCCTCTCGATGGAGGTAATACCCTACGTCCTGCTTGATTGATCTTGATGATATGAGTATTACAAGAGTTTATCTACCACGAGATCGTAGAGGCTAAACCCTAGAAGCTAGCCAATGATTCTGATTGTTTTTTTGTCCTACGGACTAAACCCTCTGGTTTATATAGACACCAGAGGGGGCTAGGATTACACAAAGTTGGTTACAAGGGAGGCGATCTACATATCTGAATTGCCAAGCTTGCCTTCCATGCAAAGGAGAGTCCCATCTAGACACGGGACGAAGTCTTCAATCTTGTATCTTCATAGTCCAACAGTCCGGCCAAAGTATATAGTCCGGCTGTCCGAGGACCCCCTAATCCAGGACTCCCTCAGTAGCCCCTGAACCAGGCTTCAATGACGATGAGTCCGGCGTGCAGATTGTCTTCGGCATTGCAAGGCGGGTTCCTTCTCCGAATACTCCATAGAATATTTTGAACACGATGATCGTGTCCGGCTCTGCAAAACAAATTCCACATACCACCATAGAGAGTATAATATTTCCACAAATCTAATCTGCTGACAACTTTTCATAACGTGACATCACGCCATGGCCCGGTCATTATGTGAACCGTTTTTCTCAACCAGCTACTACGCATATTGCGAGGCGGTTTTGTTGGCACGTCTTGTCGAAGCAGAGATCGTGTCCCCTTATCATAGGATTCTTATCAATACGGGTGTGGCTAACCCAACCGCGCCATTAATCACGGCGCTTCGGGAATAAGCGAGATTACCAGGCAAGTGGGGAGGCGCAGAATCCCTGCTACCTTTATATGGGGATAAGGACTCCCTTTCGCACCCACACTATCTCCTTTCCGATCCATTCCCCCTCGCCCGATCCACAGCGCCCGAGCGTTCGTCTGCTCTCCCACAAAGGGCTTCCAAAAATGTCCGGATCCGGAGCAGGAGGCAAGTGGATGGCCTCTACCGTCCAGGAGAAGCATATCAAAAAGCTTCGGGAGGCCGGGTATCTGGCCAAAAAAATTGGCCACCGTCTCCCAACGACGGGACAGATCGTTCCCACTCCGGAATCCCAAGAGAGGGTTGTATTCCTCCCTCATTTTGTCCGCGGGCTAGGGTTTTCCCTCCACCCATTTGTTCGCGGCATCATGTATTACTACGGGATCGATTTTCATGATCTATCCCCCAATTCCTTCCTCAACATCTCCACATTCATCGTCGTGTGCGAGGCCTTTCTCCGCATCTCGCCACACTTCGGCTTGTGGCTGAAGATCTTCAATGTGAAGCCCAAGGTGGTGAGCGGCGAGCACGCCGAGTGTGGAGGCGCTATGGTGAGCAAGATGCCCAACGTTACATGGCCAACATGTGCTTTTAATGATTCCGTCAAAGAGTGGCAACAGCAGTGGTTTTACATCACTGAGCCGCACGGCACGGAATGGGCCGCTGCTCCAGACTTCCGATCCGGAGCCCCTCTGCGGCTTATGTCCTCGCCCAAGAAGGGCCTGAACTGGTCTTCATCCAACGAATGGTCTATGCTCCAGACGCGAGTTAAAGATATGGAAGACAAGAACATCGAACTTGTCAAGGTAGTCCAGGTTATGTTAGTTCGCCGGATCCTGCCTTGTGAGCACCGGACTTGCAATCTATGGGAATTTGATCCGGGCAAGCATCAGACCCTGCGAAAGCTCTATGGCTCTTCGCACAAAGACATCTGGAAGGTGCTTTTCAAGTCTGGTAAATCATGGACGGACTCGGCCGAGGACCGCGGGTATCAACTGTCCCGCCCTGCAAGCTCGGTAAGTTTTTACACGTTTTATCCGCATGACCCAAGGGAAATGCTTAATGTGTTTTCCTCAACTCCCCTAGGGTTGGATGAAGAAGGCGGGGCGGATCCACTGTCCGGCCCCGTTGCCTGAAGAACCAGCCGGCCCACTTCTGACAAAGATGTTGTCCCCGGCGCCGTACAAGGCGCCGAAGAAGAAGACCGAGAAGGAGGCCAAAAAGACCTGGGGCGGCCTTCGTCACCGCGGCACTTCGGGCACAATACCTGAAGGATCCAACGTCCGTTCTACCTCCAAAGAGGAGGAGGAGGCGGAGGAAGACGAATCCCTGGCGGGGGGAAGAAAGAAGAGGGCGGCCTCCCTACACTTGGAGGCCGAGTCGCTTAAAAGGGGAAAAGCTCCTCTTCCAGAAGAGCCCACTGTCGCCGCCGATAGCAGCCCTGCGAGGGATCCCAGAGCCCAGCCCCTGGTGAACTCGTGAGTGTAAAACCCTAACACGTTTATGCGTCTAGACTCGTCATGGCATAATATTTTAACCTGAGCTACGTATTTTTTGTAGTCCGGCTAGGTCCCGCACCGAACGATCCTCATCATAGGATTTGCTGAGTTCGTATGCTATGGAGAGCGGGACGCCCCCGAAGGCCCCTTCCCCCAAATATGTGAATAATAACGAGGCTTCGTCCCAGAAAGACCCCGGCCAAGAAGGGGGGAAGGGATCGTGAAAGTGGCGCCTGGAGGTCAAACTTCTGGGGCCGGAGACATGGGGGTCCACGGCGGGAGCCATCTTGAATTCGGCTTCCAGCCGGACGCAATTCTGGAGACCAATACGGCTCCAGAATCAAACAGGCGGCCTCCCTCGGCTTGAGGGGGCGTGCCTGTTCCACCGGCAATCTCTGTCCAACCAGAGGTGTCGGATGTTTTGTTGGCGGCGCTGGAGAGCGCCTCCATCATCGATGAGCACCGTGCCCTGATGGGTGCGGTGATTAAGGAGATTCAGTCTGCTGAGAGTGGACTGAATGAAGCCTGTATCAGCCTTATAAAAGGCTTTGAGGTATGTTTTATGAGGTTTCGGAGAGTGCCAGAGTATGGATAGTAGCCCCTGATACACTGTTCGGTGCAAGGAAGGACCGGACAGAGGATAAATTTTATTTTTGCAGGAAGAATCATTTGATGGCATTTATCTCTCTTCTTTTATAAGCAGGCGTCTGCGGCGGCTGCTGCCTCTCATGCTACGGAGGTCTCCGGACTGAATCAAAGTCTGGAGCGGGCCGAAGAAGAACTTGGTCGGTTGAAAAGGCAGTTGGAAGATAAACAAGGTATGTGCTAGCCTTGTTCGCGTTTATTGCGAACAAATTCTCAGTATGATAAAAGATGTTTCATCATTTGCGCCAGGGGCGATGACCAAAGTCGAGGTTCTGAGGAAGGCTGTTGCCGAGGCCGAGGAAAAGGCAGCTGTAGAGCAGGCTCCTCGTGAGAAGCACGAGGCCAGGGTTATTGAAGTTGAGCAGGAGCTTCAAAAGTCCGTGAAGAAATGCGAGACCTTGGAGCAGAGTTTAATGGAGAAAGAATGCGAACTCGCCAGGGCTCATCAGGCCGCACGCGATGCCCAGGGGGAAACCCAAGGCGCCCTGCTGGAGATCCAAGAGGCGAGGAAGATCGTGGCGGGTAAGGCTTTTTTCATGTAAAGGAAGTATATGAGGAGAAAATCATGTTTCTAATTTTGAGTTCGGATTTCTCCAGGGGTATTTGCAGGACTGCCCCGCAGCATATCGGATGCCGCCCAATTCTACCGAGCCGAAGAAGGGAACACTGTGGATAAGCTCTTCTGGTCGCAGTATCTGGTGCCCAATTATCTGGTGCCTTTTGCTGACCAATTGAAACAGTTGATCGAACTGCATAAGGCGGCCGAACTAGCCATGAAGGATTTAATTATCTGACTATGGCATGCCGAGCCAATTCCAGGCAGCTACTTCGGGCTCATGAAGCGGCTTGTGAGTGCCTGCCCTCGACTTGACATCATCAAGCGGTCGGTCTGCATAGAGGGTGCTCGAATGGCCTTCACCCACGCAAAGGTGCACTGGGGGAAGATGGATTCTGAAAAGCTGATGACCGAGGGACCACTAGAGGGGAAGGAGCACCGCAAGCCAGAATTATATTATGAAAGTGTCCTAAAAGGATCCTGCCTAGCGGCAGAGCAATGCACCAAGGATGCTATATTTCCATGAATACAATCATGTTGTCCTTTGTAATGTTGAACAAGGTCATTTCTATCATTTATTGCCTGTTATATAAAGTTTATCCTCCTGCGGCCGTTTTATATATATTGATCTTGAGAGTTGGCCAGTCATCGGCTTTTGCCCCCACATAGGAAGTACGGGGGTGTTCGGGATAAACCTGATCACTCTTTATCCCAGTTTTGGGTCCTTCGAAGTGTTGGAAATATGCCCTAGAGGCAATAATAAAATGGTTATTGTTGTATTTCCTTGTTCATGATAATTGTCTATTGTTCATGCTGTAATTGTATTAACCGGAAACCGTAATACATGTGTGAATACATAGACCACAACATGTCCCTAGTAAGCCTCTAGTTGACTAGCTCGTTGATCAATAGATGGTCATGGTTTCCTGACCATGGACATTGGATGTCATTGATAATGGGATCACATCATTAGGAGAATGATGCAATGGACAAGAGCCAATCCTAAGCCTAGCACAAGATCGTATAGTTCGTCTGCTAAAGCTTTTCTAATGTCAAGTATCATTTCCTTAGACCATGAGATTGTGCAACTCCCGGATACCATAGGAATGCTTTGGGTGTACCAAACGCCACTACGTAACTGGGTGGCTATAAAGGTGCACTACGGGTATCTCCGAAAGTGTCTGTTGGGTTGGCATGAATCGAGACTGGGATTTGTCACTCCGTGTAAACGGAGAGGTATCTCTAGGCCCACTCGGTAGGACATCATCAT
This sequence comes from Triticum dicoccoides, assembly GCF_002162155.2. Lineage (NCBI taxonomy): Eukaryota > Viridiplantae > Streptophyta > Magnoliopsida > Poales > Poaceae > Triticum > Triticum dicoccoides. Next base: position 520,962,430 of record NC_041382.1, read on the forward strand.
AATGTGCACAATGTGACCAAGGAGTTGATCACGAGATGATGTGTTACGAAACGAGTAAAGAGACTTGCCGGTAACGAGATTGAACAAGGTATCGGGATACCGACGATCGAATCTCGGGCAAGTACTATACCGGTAGACAAAGGGAATTGTATACGGGATTGACCGAATCGTTGACATCGTGGTTCATCCGATGAAATCATTGTGGAACATGTGGGAGCCAACATGAGTATCCAGATCCCGCTGTTGGTTATTGACCAGAGAGATGTCTCGGTCATGTCTGCATTATTCCCGAGCCCGTAGGGTCTACACACTTAAGGTTCGATGACGCTAGGGTTATAGGGAAAGTATGTACGCGGTTACCGAATGTTGTTCGGAGTCCCGGATGAGATCCCGGACGTCACGAGGAGTTCTAGAATGGTCCGGAGGTGAAGATTGATATATTGGACGAAGGGTTTTGGAGTCCGGAAGTGTTCCGGAGGTACCGGGTGATGACCAGCATGAACGAAAGGTGTTTCGGGAGCCCCGGCAAGTGTTGGGGGGCTTCATGGGCCGAGGGAAGGGGGAAAACCATCCCACTAATGGGCTGTGTGCCCCCCTCACCTATTCCCATGTGACCAGGGGGTTTGGGGCGCCCCATCTAGGGTTCCCACCTCCTGGCTTGGGGGCCAAGTCACCCAAGGGGGAGATCCCATCTGCCCTGGCCGCCCCCCCTAGGAGAAACCCTAGGGCGCCTCCCCTTACCCTTGCCCCTATATATAGTGGAGGTTTTGGGGCTGCACAACACACGAGTCTCTCTCTCCCAAGGTGCAGCCCTACCTCTCTCCCTCCTTGTCTCTCATAGTGCTTGGCGAAGCCCTGCTGGAGTACCGCGCTCCTCCATCACCACCACGCCATCGTGCTGCTGCTGGACGGAGTCTTCCCCAACCTCTCCCTCTCTCCTTGGTGGATCAAGGCATGGGAGACGTCACCGGGCTGCACGTGTGTTGAATGCGGAGGCGCCGTTGTTCGGCGCTTAGATCGGAATCGACCGCGATCTGAATCGCTACGAGTACGACTACCTCATCCGCGTTCTAGTAACGCTTCCGCTTAGCGATCTACAAGGGTATGTAGATGCACTCCCCTTCCCCTCGTTGCTAGATTACTCCATAGATTGATCTTGGTGATGCGTAGAAAATTTTAAATTTCTGCTACGATCCCCAACAGTGGCATCATGAGCTAGGTCTATGCGTAGATTCTATGCACGACTAGAACACAAAGTAGTTGTGGGCGATGATTTGTTCAATTTGCTTGCCGTTACTAGTCTTATCTTTATTCGGCGGCATTGTGGGATGAAGCGGCCCGGACCGACCTTACACGTACACTTACGTGAGACAGGTTCCACCGACTGACCTGCACTTGATGCATAAGGTGGCTGGCGGGTGTCTGTCTCTCCCACTTTAGTCGGACCGGATTCGATGAAAAGGGTCCTTGTGAAGGGTAAATAGCAATTGTCATATTACCGTTGTGATTTTGCGTAGGTAAGAAACGTTCTTGCTAGAAACCCATAGCAGCCACGTAAAACATGCAACAACAATTAGAGGATGTCTAACTTGTTTTTGCAGGGTATGCTATGTGATGTGATATGGCCAAAAGGATGTGCTGAATGATATATGTGATGTATGAGATTGATCATGTTCTTGTAATAGGAATCACGACTTGCATGTCGATGAGTATGACAACCGACAGGAGCCATAGGAGTTGTCTTAATTTATTTATGACCTGCGTGTCAATGAAAATGCCATGTAATTACTTTACTTTATTGCTAACTGTTAGCCATAGTAGTAGAAGTAATAGTTGGCGAGGCAACTTCATGAAGACACGATGATGGAGATCATGATGATGGAGATCATGGTGTCATGCCGGTGACGATGGTGTTCATGCCGCGCCTCGAAGATGGAGATCAAAGGCGCAAGATGATATTGGCCATATCATGTCACTTTATGATTTGCATGTGATGTTTGCCATGTTTACATCTTATTTGCTTAGAACGATGGTAGTATAAATAAGATGATCCCTCGCAATAATTTCAAGAAAGTGTTCCCCCTCACTGTGCACCATTGCTAAGGTCCATTGTTCCGAAGCACCACATGATGATCAGGTGTGATAGGTTCTAACGTTCGCATACAACGGGTGTAAGCCAGATTTACACACGCAATACACTTAGGTTAACTTGACGAGCCTAGCATGTACAAACATGGTCTCGGAACACGGAAGACCGAAAGGTCGAACATGAGTCGTATAGTGGATACGATCAACATGAAGATGTTCACCGATGATGACTAGTCCGTCTCACGTGATGATCGGACACGGCCTAGTTGACTCGGATCATGTATCACTTAGATGACTAGAGGGATGTCTATCTAAGTGGGGGTTCATTGAATAATTTGATTAGATGAACTTAATTGTCATGAACATAGTCAAAAGGTCTTTGCAAATTATGTCGTAGCTCATGCTTTGGTTCTACTGTTTTAGATATGTTCCTAGAGAAAATTTAGTTGAGAGTTGACAGTAGCAATTATGCGGACTGGGTCCGTGAACTGAGGATTGTCCTCATTGCTGCACAGAAGGGTTATGTCCTTAATGCACCGCTCAGTGTGTTGAACCTCGAGCATCGCCTGTAGATGTTGGGAAACATCTGACATACACGTTTTGATGACTACGTGATAGTTCAGTACGTAATACTAACGGTTTAGAATTGTGGCGCCAAAGACGTTTTTGAAATGTCGCAGAATATATGAGATGTTCTAAAGACTGAAATTGGAATTTCAGACTAGTGCCCACGTCAAGAGGTATGAGACCTCTGACAAGTTTCTTAAGCCTGCAAACTAAGGGAGAAAAACTCAATCATTGAGCATGTGCTCAGATTGTCTGAGTACTGCAATCGCTTGAATCGAGTGGGAGTTAATCTTCCAGATGAGATAGTGATGGTTCTCCATAGTCACTGCCACCAAGCTATTGGAGCTTCGTGATGAACTATAACATATCAGGGATAGACATGATGATCCTTGAGCAACTCACGATGTTTGACACCGCGAAAGTAGAAATCAAGTAGGATCATCAATTGTTGATGGTTAAACCACTAGTTTCAAGAAGGGCAAGGGAAAGAAGGGATACTTCATGAGACTGCTCTAGTGAAGAAACCCAATGTTGAACCAAACCCGAGACTAAGTGCTTCTATAATGAGGGGAACGGTCACTGAAGCAGAACTACCCTAGATACTTGGTAGATGAGAAGGCTGGCAAGGTCGACAGAAGTATTTTGGATATACGTCATATTATTGTGTACTCCCTCCGTCCGGGAAAAGTTGTCTTCGTGATGTTTTTGCAAAAAACTCCTCCCCAGATTCCCGACATAACCCGCACTCCTCGCCTTCTCCGGTCAACACTCCGCCGCTCCGACACAGGCGCATGCACGTCGGAGCTGCCCTGCGCCGCGCTACTCTCCTGCTCTCCCGTGCGTCCTCCACCGCTGCCGCTACTGCCTCTTCCGTCGCTCCCTTCTACCTCATGCAGAATCCCTGCCTTCCTTGCCTGCCTCCCGAATCTCTCCTCTTTCTCCCCAAAAATCGTTTCTTCTTCCTCCCGCCGCGTCTCCTGCTCGCGCCCACCCCGTCCCTCCTAGCGTTGATGGAAGAAGCGTGGCCGGCCCTCGGCCCGGCGGTCGGCGACGCGGCCTTCCGCCCCCGCCTCCCCCCGGCGCCGCCGCCCCAGCACCCGTGGCGTGGGGCGCGGCCACGATGGCGCGCCGGGAGACGGTGCCAAGGAGTCGTCCACGCAGGCAGTGAGCCAGATCGTGTCCAGCTGCGCCAACTTGACCGGCCTGGCCCCCGTCCACCCGTCGTCGACGCCAACGCTGTCATCTCGCTCGCCTCCACCGCGGGCCGGCTGGTCATGGTGCGAGAGGTGCTCGAGGAGGTGCGCGACGCCACAACGCTCTGGAGGCTCGTGCTCCTGCCCACCCCCGTTGAGACCATCGAGCAAGAGAGGTCGAATGTTTACTTTAGCCGGCCCAGACCCTTGTATTGCTGCTTTCATTTGCTGCATAGAGCTTAAACTCTGCACTTTCATGGACTGAAGTTCATTTTTCTTGATGCTCTCTGCATTGCTATATTCAGTAGGGCCAGCTCGAACCATGTGCACCAGGAAGAAGGCTAGCTCGAACACTGTTTAGTGAAGCAAGCAGTTGAGCTGGTTTTGTTCTTGTCACCTTGGATTGTGCAGCATTGGAGGAGGACTTGGTGCAGAGGAATGGAGTACGAGTATAGATGCTGCTTCCGTTGATCTCAGGTGAGCTTGCTAGACGAGTACAGATGCGCCCTTGGTGATTTTACAACTACTGTTAGCCATGGAATTTGAGAGAGCAACCACACATTGAAATAGCATTGGGCATACAGTATGTTTTGATCTCCAATGTTCAACTACTATTAGCTTGAGATGAACATACAGTATGCTTGACTGTATAACTGTAAATTTGCCTGAACATATGCTTGAGATGAACATACAGTATGCTTGACTGAAATAGTTGTTCATACACCTGGAAATGTTACTATGGGTGAAATTACCATTAAAAATGTATAACAATATTTGGAGTATTTATGATGATCAAAGTGTTTCTTACTGAAGTGTACTTTGTTGCCTCATCCACCATTTAGTATCCCCTGCTTGACTCAAGCTCAGAATTTAGGAGTGGAATAGAGTAGGCTTCAATTTGTCAAAATTGAATTTTAGTCACTGAAAATATGACAGTGGAGTACTGTCCAAACTGTATTCACTGTCTAAATTTCATTGATGTCAAATTTTATTTATGTGTCAAGTTTGACATCAACTTGATAGATCAAAACCTGACAGAAATTGACAGGTTTTGGAAGAAAATGACAGGTTCTGAACATCAACTTGACTGAATAATAGAGTGTCAATTATGATTGTTAACAGCAGAATAATACAGTTAATAGCAGTGTAATGGAGTGAGAAATCTTACTGTAAATTCAGTTACTGTAGTTACTAAAACTTCACTGTAAACTTCCAGTACACAAAATTCAGTTATCATTTTAGTAGGAAAATTTCTGTAACAAATTTCAGAAGCTTGTATTTTCACACACATTGTGCTCTAGCCGATACATCTGCGTGTTCTAGCATTCTCCTTCCAATGCATACCGATATGAAACTTCCTTTTTGTTTAATTTGTTGAGTTATTGCTGTTGTGGTCGGACCCTTTCTCGAACCCTGCGCAAGCGGCATCTACATGCACCGGGATGCCCCCTTTTTATTGTTGCTGCTTAATCAAACAATGCATACCGATCTGCTGCTACTTATGTTTGGGACTTTGGGGTGCTGCATCGATGTGCATCAAACATGATTAAGTTTTTTGTTGTTGTGATAATCCAAAATGCTTCAGACTACTAGATTCAGTTTCTAGTGATAATCCAAAATGCTTCAGACTGCATAAAATGCTTCTTTTGCTGTGATAATCCAAAATGCTTCAGACTGCATAAAATGCTTCTTTTGTTGTGATAATCCAAAATGCTTCTTTTGAGTACAGTAGCTATCAAATTTAGCCTATGTTGAGCTTGGGCTTGAGAGCTTCTTTAGCAAGATCACTGAATGCAGTGTACTCCGCTGGAGCTTCTTTAGCCTATCTTGAGCTTGAGCTTGGGAGCTATCTTGAGCTTGCGAGTATATTTGTACGTTTGCTCACAATGGTGTACTGAAAATTGCAAGTTATATAGTGTAGTGTTTTGTAAATTCAGACTAGATTTGAGCAAGATAAACTTTACTGTTATGATTGATAAAGAAAACTTTAGTGTTATTTAGATTCAGAGCAAGTAAAGTAAAATTTAATAAAAAAAATTTACTGTCAAAACTGAAACATGCAGGATGTGGTATTAATGTAGTTTTGTGAATTTCTTTATCAATCATCCTGATGCCATCGTGTGGACATGTGGTAGCACTGAATAATGAATTTGTGTTAACACTGAATTTGTGGACATGTGGATACTGAATTTGTGTGGACATGTGGTAGCATTTACTTTATCAATCATTGGTTCATGTAAGTACTATAGACCTTCTATATATAATCTGAATATATAGAAGCATTTCTTTATCAATCATTTTCTTCTCTAAAGGAGTAACCTTGCCTCATCAATGGTGAGATAAACAGTGGTATTGGATATTTTCAGTAGAATCACTAATGGAGATAATGGATAGTGCAAAGGCCAATATGATCTTCTTATTTAACTAATCATCAAAACATACCCTAGTTAGTCTTGAGGAATCTGGTGGAATCATATTGCTTGTTTCCAAAATAAATTGATTGATTGTGCACTAAAATTGATTGATTCTTTTAGCAAATTTAGATATGTTTATTTGTTGTTAGAAGAATCTTTGACTAGTTACAAGATATATTCCTGAACTATTATTTTTTAACTTTGCAAATAATCTATTTCATTTAAACTACAGATGTACTACAATGAAGCAAATAATCTACTACAGTTTGATCTACTGCAAATTACCGAATCAATTGACAGCTACTCCTGGTTATCAATTTGATCTTCATTTGCATAAACCTGGTTGGTGCTCGCACTATTTACTGAAAATAAATCATTATTTACTGAAGATAAACCTGGTTGACCTTCATTTGCATAAACCTGGTTTGTGCTCGCACTATTTACTGAAAAAAACCATTATTTACTGAAGATAAACCTGGTTGATCTTCATTTGCATAAACTTGGTTGAGTATTACAGAGCAATTGACAGCAAATTGATCTGGTTGGAATTCAGATAGCAGCGGTAACAGTTAACTGAACTTCTTTTTTGTAACATTTCTTCAGAGGACATGATCAATTGTTTTTCAAATTACAAAGCAAGAAAGGTCTGGCACTGGAGATGAAAAAGCAAGGAGCCTTGTATTTCTTCTCACCGATAGCACCACGAGCAGGGGACCTCCGGCGACAACACACCAGCAGGTGACCTCTGGGCGGCTACAGAAGCAGGGGACCATTAGCAACTTGCAGAGGATAAGGGGAAAGAGCTCAAGATTGAGGTCCAGGACGAGCTTGAGGGAGCTCGAGGTCCAGGCGCAGCCGGAACTCGCGGTTGAGGCGCTCGAGACACAGGCGCGCGCAGGTCCTGGCCGGTGGCGGCACAGATCCTGGGTGGCGGAGGGGATATCGGCCGTGCAGGCCTGGCGGTGGCGGCCCAGGTCCTGGGTGGAGGAGGAACACGTCCAGCGTGGCGGCGGAGCAAGCAATTGGGTGGTGCAGGTCCTAGGCGGCAGAGGACCACGTACTTAGCAGCGGCGGAGCAAGTAATTGGGCGGCGCAGGACCTGGGCGTCGGAGGAGCACGTCCTGGGCGGCGGCGGAGCAAGAAATTAGGCGGCGCAGGTCCTGGGCGGCAGAGGAGCAAGCCCTGGGCAGCGCCGGCGTAGGTCCCCGGCGGCGACTTGCCCAAGGGACGTGCGCGGGCGACAGACAGAAGAAGAAGGAAGGAAAAGGCGACTTGTTTGTAACAGATTTTAAACTATGAGGGCATTTTTGCAAAATTCGCAGTACACTAAGCTTTGGACAACTTTTCCCGGATGGAGGGAGTACTTTACTAGTACTCCTAGTAGCACCAGGGTGATAAATACCGGTTCAGTTGCTAAGCGTTAGTAACTCGAAATAAAAGGCTGCGAAGACTAGCTAAAGGTGAGATGACGATATGTGTTGGAAGTGTTTCCAAGGTTGATGTGATCAAACATCGCACGCTCCCTCTACCATCGGGATTGGTGTTAAACTGAAATAATTGTTATTTGGTGTTTGCGTTGAGCATAGACATGATTGGATTATGTTTATCGCCACACGGTTATTCATTTAAGGAGAATAATGGTTACTCTGTTTATTTGAATAATACCTTCAATGGTCTTGCACCTAAAATGAATGGTTTATTGAATCTCGATCGTAGTGATACACATGTTCATGCCAAAAGATATAAGATAGTAATGATAGTACCACGTACTTGTGGCACTGCCATTTGAGTCATGTTGGTATAAAACGCATGAAGAAGCTCCATGTTGATGGATCTTTGGAATCACTCGTTTTTGAAAAGATTGAGACATGCGAACCATGTCTATTGGTAGATATGCATGAAGAAACTCCATGCAGATGGATCGTTTGGACTCACTTGATTTTGAATCACTTGAGACATGCAAATCATACCACATGGGCAAGATGACTGAAAGGCCACGTTTTCAGTAAGATGGAACAAGAAAGCAACTTGTTGGAAGTAATACATTTTGATGTGTGCAGTCCAATGAGTGCTGAGGCACGCAGTGGATATCGTTATGTTCTTACTTCACAGATGATTTGAGTAGATGCTGAGTATATTTACTTGATGAAACACAAGTCTGAATTATTGAAAGGTTTAACTAATTTCAGAGTGAAGTTGAAGATCGTCGTGACAAGATGATAAAATGTCTAGGATATGATCATAGAGATGAATATCTGAGTTACGAGTTTGGCACACAATTAAGACATTGTGGAAATTGTTTCACAACTAATACCGCCTGGACCACCATAGTGTGATGGTGTGTCCAAACATCACAACTGCACCCTATTGGATATGGTGCATACCATGATGTCTCTTATCGAATTACCACTATCTTTTATGGGTTAGGCATTAGAGACAACCGCACTCACTTTAAATAGGGCACCACACAATACCGTTGAGACGACACCGTATGAACTATGGTTTAGAGAAACCTAAGCTGTCAAGTTTGGGATTGCGATGCTTATGTGAAAAAGTTTCAGGCTGATAGGCTCAAACCCAAAGCGGATAGATGCATCTTCATAGAATACCCAAAAATAGTTGGGTATACCTCCTATTTCAGATCCGGAAGCAAAAGTGATTGTTTCTAGAAACGGGTCCTTTCTCGAGGAAAAGTTTCTCTCGAAAGAATTGAGTGGGAGGATGGTGGAGACTTGATGAGGTTATTGAACCGTCACTTCAACTAGTGTGTAGAAGGGCACGGGAAGTTGTTCCTGTGGCACCTACACCAATTGAAGTGGAAGCTTATGATAGTGATCATGAAACTTCGGATCAAGTCACTACCAAACCTAATAGGTCGACAAGGATGCATACTACTTCAGAGTGGTACGTAATCCTGTCTTGGAAGTCATGTTGCTAGACAAAAATGAACCTACAAGCTATGGAGAAGTGATAGTGGGCCTAGATTCCGAAGAATGGCTCGAGGCCATAAAATCCGAGAGAGGATCCATGTATAAAAGAAAGTATAGACTTTGAAAGAACCACTTGATGGTCGTAAGGCTGTTGGGTGCAGATGGATTTTAAAAGGAAGACATACAATGATGGTAAGTGTCACCATTAAGAAATCTCGACTTGTCGTTAAGATGTTTCCCGACAAGTTCAAGGAGTTGACTACGATGAGACTTTCTCACTCGTAGCGATGCTAAGAGACTGTTGGAATTATGTTCGCAGTTACTGCATTATTTATGAAATCTTGCAGATAGGATGTAAAAAAACATTGTTTCCTCGACATTTTTCTTGAGGAAAGGTTGTTTGTGATACAACCAGAAGGTTTTGTCAACCCTGAAAGATGCTGACAAGTATGCAAAGCTCCAGCAATCCTTCTAAGGACTGGAGTAAGCATCTCGGAGTTGGAATGTACGCTTTGATGAGATGATCAAAGATTTTGGGTTTATACAAAGTTTATGAGAAACTTGTATTTTCAAAGAAGTGAGTGGGAGCACTATAGAATTTTTGATGAGTATATGTTGTTAACATATTGTTGATCAGAAATGATGTAGAATTTCTGGAAAGCATGCAGGGTTATTTGAAAAGTGTTTCTCAACGGAAAATCTGGATTAAGCTACTTGAACATTGGGCATCAAGATCTATAAGGATAGATAAAAAATGCTTAATAGTACTTTCGAATGAATACATACCGTGACAAGATTTTGAAGGAGTTCAAAATAGATCAGCAAAGAAGGAGTTCTTAGCTGTGTTACAAGGTGTGAATGTTGAGTAAGACTCAAGACCTGACCACGGCAGAAGAGAGAGAAAGGATGAAGGTCGTCCCCTATGCTTTAGACGTAGGCTCTACAGTATGCTATGCTGTGTACCGCACCTGAAGTGTGCCTTGCCATGAGTCAGTCAAGGGGTACAAGAGTGATCCAGGAATGGATCACATGACAGCGGTCGAACTTATACTTAGTAACTAGTGGACTAAGGAATTTTCTCGATTATGGAGGTGGTAAAAGAGTTTGTCGTAAAGGGTTACGTCGATGCAAACTTTGACACTAATCCGAATGACTCTGAGTAGTAAACCGGATTCGTATAGTAGAACAGTTATTTGGAATAGCTCCAAGTAGCGAGTGGTAGCTGCATCTACAAGATGACATAGAGATTTGTAAAGCACACATGGATCTAAAAGGTTCAGACTCATTGACTAATAAACCTAACTCACAAGCAAGATATGAACAAACCCCATGGGTGTTGGATTCATTGCAATCACATACTGATGTGAACTAGATTATTGACTCTAGTGCAAGTGGGAGACTGTTGGAAATATGCCCTAGAGGCAATAATAAAATGGTTATTATTGTATTTCCTTGTTCATGATAATTGTCTATTGTTCATGCTATAATTGTATTAACCGGAAACCGTAATACATGTGTGAATACATAGACCACAACATGTCCCTAGTAAGCCTCTAGTTGACTAGCTCGTTGATCAATAGATGGTCATGGTTTCCTGACCATGGACATTGGATGTCATTGATAACGGGATCACATCATTAGGACAATGATGTGATGGAAAAGACCCAATCCTAAGCCTAGCACAAGATCGTATAGTTCGTCTGCTAAAGCTTTTCTAATGTCAAGTATCATTTCCTTAGACCATGAGATTGTGCAACTCCCAGATACCGTAGGAATGCTTTGGGTGTACCAAATGCCACAACGTAACTGGGTGGCTATAAAGGTGCACTACGGGTATCTCCGAAAGTGTCTATTGGGTTGGCATGAATCGAGACTGGGATTTGTCACTCTGTGTAAACGGAGAGGTATCTCTGGGCCCACTCGGTAGGACATCATCATAATGTGCACAGTGTGACCAAGGAGTTGATCACGGGATGATGTGTTATGGAACGAGTAAAGAGACTTGCCTGTAACGAGATTGAACAAGGTATGCGGATACCGACGATCGAATCTCGGGCAAGTACTATACCAGTAGACAAAGGGAATTGTATACGGGATTGACTGAATCCTTGACATCGTGGTTCATCCGATGAGATCATCATGGAACATGTGGGAGCCAACATGGGTATCCAGATCCCACTATTGGTTATTGACCAGAGAGATGTCTCGGTCATGTCTGCATTATTCCCGAGCCCGTAGGGTCTACACACTTAAGGTTCGATGGCGCTAGGGTTATAGGGAAAGTATGTACGCGGTTACCGAATGTTGTTCAGAGTCCTGGATGAGATCCCGGACGTCACGAGGAGTTCCGGAATGGTCCAGAGGTGAGGATTGATATATTGGACGAAGGGTTTTGGAGTCCGGAAGTGTTCCGGAGGTACCGGGTGATGACCAGCATGACCGAAAGGTGTTTCGGGAGCCCCGGCAAGTGTTGGGGGGCTTCATGGGCCGAGGGAAGGGGGAAAACCAGCCCACTAAGGGGCTGTGCGCCCCCTCACCTATTCCCACGTGACCAAGGGGTTTGGGGCGCCCCATCTAGGGTTCCCACCTCCCGGCTTGGGGGCCAAGTCACCCAAGGGGGAGATCCCATCTGCCCTGGCCGCCGCCCCCCCTAGGGGAAACCCTAGGGCGCCTTCCCTTGCCCTTGCCCCTATATATAGTGGAGGTTTTGGGGCTGCACAACACACGAGTCTCTCTCTCCCAAGGCGCAGCCCTACCTCTCTCCCTCCTCGTCTCTCATAGTGCTTGTCGAAGCCCTGCCGAAGCCCTGCTGGAGTACCGCGCTCCTCCACCACAACCACGCCGTCGTGCTGCTACCGGACGGAGTCTTCCCCAACCTCTCCCTCTCTCCTTGCTGGATCAAGGCATGGGAGACGTCACCGGGCTGCACGTGTGTTGAACGCGGAGGCGCCGTTGTTCAGCGCTTAGATCGGAATCGACCACGATCTAAATCGCTACGAGTACGACTACCTCATCCGTGTTCTAGTAACGCTTCCGCTTAGCGATCTACATGGGTATGTAGATGCACTCCCCTTCCCCTCGTTGCTAGATTACTCCATAGATTGATCTTGGTGGTGCGTAGAAAATTTTAAATTCCTGCTACGATGCCCAACACGAAGGAGGTGTTCAGCACAATGAACCAGGCAATCGGATTATAGGGCTTTATCGCTCTCACTTAGCCATAGGAGCTTTAGAAAAGTAAGGTAGGCGCATCCCCTGGTGTTTAGAAGACCGCCTGAGGGGCTATATAAGCACCTGATCGGAAGAAAGCCGATCCATCACACACTGCATTGGTTATGGCATTATGCGGAAAAAATCCTTAAAGATTTTACAACCTCTCGAACAGCTGACCAGCTCTCGCCGAATCATGACAGTCAGTGTTCGGCTTTCTCTACTGAGGTGCTCGTCCGGAAGAACTGGGACACAATCGCAGTAGTTCTCCCAGTGCTACCTTAGCCGATATAGCGGAACGTAAGGTACCAAAACATGGGAGCCGGGCAAACCCAACTATTGACCCAAGACATGATTCGGAGTTGATGCATATAATGCTATAAGTTCGGGGTGCCAAACTTCCATGAAGGTGTTCGGACTTGATTGCCGTATTATGGGTAAAACAAAGCCCCTGGCTTATTTGTCGCGGTGTGCGGATGCCACTTGACAAAAGAATTTCAACAAGAAATAATAGTAGATAAGTATTGTATAAATCCACATGTTGTATTTGAGTAGTACGTCGATACATGTGAGTACATGTAATGTGATGGAAAAGAAATATGACTGTGGAACCTGCTTAGACCAGGGGGGAAGAAGCTGTGTGCGGATTCGGAGTATAGTCGAATGGTCATCGCGGGGAATCTATAAGGATTCCCTTATGCGTTCGAGCTGCTTCCATATCGCCAGTCCTAGTCTGCGCAAAGTTGAACCTACAAACAAAATGTAAGAAATGCTTGTGCACTGCAGAGCTGTTGAGCCGCGGTATGTGGCCTGTCCTGGCCCTCGCCGGAGTGTTTAATTGAGCTGTGGACGAGCCGGGCTATCCTGCCACGAAGTAGTTCGAAGTCCTTAGGCGGTGTCCGAGAATCGGGCCGTTGACTCGAGGTTCGGTTGGAAGGTGCCACTTGTAGCTTCTGCAGTTAAGGCAGCGGTATACTCCTCGATGCCAAGGGAAAGTTCGGCCTTGCCATTAACCGTGATGACGCCGCGCGGACCGGGCATCTTGAGCTTACGGTAGGCATAATGTGGCACTGTGTTGAATCGAGCGAACGCGGTTCACCCGAGCAGTGCCTGATAATCACTGCAAAAGGGTACGATATCGAAGATTAACTCTTCAGCACGGTAATTGTCTAGTGATCTGAAGACTACTTCCAGGGCGATGGAGCCTGCACAGCTGGCCTCCACACCTAGTATAATACCTCTGAGGGTGGTTGTAGTGGGCTTGATCACCGAATGATCGATGCCCATCTTGCGCACTGTGTCCTGGTAAAGCAGGTTTAGACTGCTACCTCCATCCATAAGGACTCGTGTGACATGGAACCCGTCAATTATTGGGTCGAGGACTAGTGCGGCTAGATTGCCTTGAGTGGTGTTAAACGGACGATCCGTGTGGTTGAAGGAGATCGGCCCCAGTTTATATTGTGGGACAACTGGTTCCGTTAAGTCGACATCCCTGAAGGTGTGCATTCGGTCCGGGTTGGGAGTGTAGGTGCCGTTTACCACGTTCACTATTTGGATTTGTGGGGGAGGTTTCTTCTGCCCTCCTGTACTCGGCGAGCTGGGCTCCTCGTCTCCATCGTCGCTTTGAGACCCCTTATCTTTGTTTTGGGCACCTGACCTGCCAGCTTGTTTGAAGACCCAGCATTCTCTATTAGTATGATTGGCTGGTGTTTCTGGGGTGCCATGAATTTGGCATGGGCGGTCCAGTATGCGGTCCAGGCTGGACGGACCCGGATTGTCATTTTTGAGTGGCCCATTCCGCTGACTAGACTTAGAGCCCCTAAATCCGGCATTGACTATCATATCTTCGGTGTTTTCACCCTTTTTGCGGTGCTTGTGTTTTTTGCATCGAGGTTTGCCGTTGCTATCTCCGGCTTCTGATGTTCTAGGGTTGCTTGCTGTGTTGTTGCTACGTGCCAACCAACTATCTTCGCCCGTGCAAAAGCGGGTCATGAGTGTCGTGAGGGCTGCCATGGATTTTGGCTTTTCTTGGCCGAGATGTTGGGTGAGCCACTCGTCATGGATGTTATGTTTAAAGGCCGCTAGGGCTTCGGCATTCGGATAGTCGACAATTTGGTTCTTTTTAGTTAGGAACCGAGTCCATAATTTCCTAGATGACTCTCTGGGCTGTTGTGTTATGTGACTTAAGTCGTCAGCATCCAGTGGTTGCACATAAGTGCCTTGGAAGTTGTCCAGGAATGCGTCTGCCAGGTTCTCCCAACTTCCAATGGAGTTTGCCGGCAAGCTATTCAGCCAATGCCGAGCCGGCCCTTTGAGTTTTAGCGGGAGATACTTGATGGCGTGTAGATCATCCCCGCGGGCCATGTGAATGTGGAGGAAGAAATCCTCTATCCATACCGCGGGGTCTGTAGTGCCGTCATATGATTCAATATTCATGGGTTTAAACCCTTATGGGAATTCATGGTCCATTACTTCATCATTGAAGCATAGGGGGTGTGCGGCGCCTTTGTGCCGGGCTATATCACGATGTTGTTCATACGAGTCTTGTCTGCTGTGTTCGGCCCGACCGGATTTGCTTTTAGTATATCCGACGTGATGGTTGTCGTCATGCGTTGGGGCGCGCCCCCGTGATCCGTAGATCGATCTTGCATGTCCTCCCTTGTTTTCCAATACATCTCGTAGGTCCCGCGTGTTACCTCGGGCCTTGGAATTTTTGTGTAACTGACGACGGGGTGCGGGCTGGACTTCGGCCTGATATGCCTCTTTGTCTCAGCCATGAGGTGGTCGGTCAGCCGCATCATACGCTGGGAGCGTAGGCTTTAATGCTTCCTCCTTAAGTTGGGGTAGCGGCCTGCATTTTGGGTAACTTTTGGTTGGGCGCTCGAGGTCGTATTCCTTGGCCGTCAGGATCTCAGTCCATCTATCCGCTAGCAGATCTTGGTCAACTTGAAGCTGTTGTTTATTTTTCTTCAGGTTTTTTGTTGTGGCTATAAGCTGGTGCTTGAAGCGCTCCTGTTCGGCGGGATCCTCAGGCACAATAAATTCGTCGTCGTCGGGGCTCACCTCGCCTTTGGAGAGAGGCATGTAATTGTCATCCTCTGATTCTCCGTCTGCTGCCTGTTCCTTAGGGCTGGCTTGCCCATCCTCCCGCTCGAGTCCCGGCTGGAGGGGATTGTCTTCATCTTCGGCGCTATCCGCAACGTTACTGTTTCTTGTGCCGGTATCGCCGTTTTTGCTATGGCGGGGCTTAGAGCAGCACCGTTGACGCCGGTGCTTAAATTGCTTCTCGGGGGGATTATCCTCTGTTGCCTTATTGCCATCGCTTTCTTTGGGGGTGTCCACCATGTATATATCATATGATGAGGTGGCAGTCCAGTGCCCTGTGGGTGGTGGTTCCTGTTCTTCTCCTACGTCGTCGTCCATACCTTCGATGTCTTCGGAGCCAAAATCAAGCATGTCGGTTAAGGCGTCGATAGTGGCTATTAAGTGGGTGGTGGGTGGGGGATGAATTTCTTCATCGTCCGCTTCCCACTCAAGCCGGACATAGTTCGGCCAAGGGTCTCCTGTCAAGGAGAGAGATTTCAATGAGTTTAGCAAGTCGCCCAAGGGCGAGTGCTGAAAGATATCCGCGGAGGTGAACTCCATGATCGGTGCCCAATCAAATTCGATAGGCACGGACGCGGGCGGTTTAGAGCCTGTGGCCAGGGATGAATCCAAGGGTCCGGCAACACAGGTCTCATAGGGGGTGAAGTCAGTGTTTGGCTCTATCGCCACTGAGTGTGCGGCCTTCGTGGCGGGGTCTATCCACACGTCCTCGGACGGCACGATCTTCTCCGGATCGAAGGCCGGAGTAGCCATAGGTGTGATCTCCCGAACACCGTCCGACGGCAGAGCTAAGTCATGCTTGTAGAGACTGTGCGACACACCTAACATGGGCTCGAATCCATTGAAGATCAAGTCTCCGCGTATGTCGGTAGTGTAGTTTAAGCTTCCAAACTTGACCTGATGGCCAGGGGCGTAGCTCTCGATCTGCTCTAGATGGCCAAGCGAGTTGGCCCGCAGTACAAAGACACCGAATACGAAGATCTATCCGGGGAGAAAAACCTCACTCTGGATCGCATTGTTGTCGATGATCGAAGAAGCCATCAAGCCTTATGGCGACGACACAGTGGGACTCTCAATGAAAGCACCAATGTCGGTGTCAAAACCGGCGGATCTCGCGTAGGGGTCCCGAACTGTGCGTCTAAGGTGAATGGTAACATGAGGCAGGGGACACAATGTTTACCCAGGTTCGGGCCCTCTCGATGGAGGTAATACCCTACGTCCTGCTTGATTGATCTTGATGATATGAGTATTACAAGAGTTTATCTACCACGAGATCATAGAGGCTAAACCCTAGAAGCTAGCATATGATTCTGATTGTTTTTTTGTCCTACAGACTAAACCCTCTGGTTTATATAGACACCGAAGGGGGCTAGGGTTACATAGAGTCGGTTACAAGGGAGGAGATCTACATATCCGAATTGCCAAGCTTGCCTTCCACG
The DNA here is from genome assembly GCF_002162155.2 of Triticum dicoccoides. Classification (NCBI taxonomy): domain Eukaryota; kingdom Viridiplantae; phylum Streptophyta; class Magnoliopsida; order Poales; family Poaceae; genus Triticum; species Triticum dicoccoides. The sequence goes on from NC_041382.1 coordinate 520,979,376, forward strand.
CAAAGGAGAGTCCCACCTGGACACGGGACGAAGTCTTCAATCTTGTATCTTCATAGTCCAACAGTCCGGCCAAAGTATATTGTCCGGCTGTCCGAGGACCCCCTAATCCAGGACTCCCTCAAATGTCCCTGTTCGTCGCTCTGCGAGACAGGCAGGACATTCCCCCGAGCCGTACCAGCCACCTCTGCCTCCACCGCCACATCCGCCTTCCACTGAGCAAATCATGCAAATGTTTGAAGAAAGGAGGAACAACGATCTGCTGGAACTATTGAAAAGTGTGCAAGTTATGGTTGGGCAGAATGGAAATCAGAATGGTAATTACTCCAAGCTGTCAGATTTTCAGTGAACCAAGCCTCCCAGTTTCAGTCAAGCTATTGATCCATTGGACGCTGATGATTGGTTAAGGACTATTGAGAAGAAACTGGAAATTGCTCGCACTGAAGACGGAGACAAGGTCCCTTTCGCAACACATTATCTCAAAGGAACTGCCGCGATATGGTGGGATAATGCTAAATTCAGGTGGCCCACGGACGAGGAAATTACTTGGACTAAATTCAAGGATCATTTCCGCAAGTATCATATTCCCGTTGGAATTATGAAAATCAAGCAGCGTGAATTCCTCGCTCTCACTCAAGTAAGCATGTCAGTAAGCGAGTATCTGAATAAGTTCAACCATTTGGTCCGCTATTCTCTCTATGATGTGGCCACTGAAGAATGGAAGATCGACAGATTTCTTGGAGGACTGAATCAACATCTCAGGTGCACTCTCAGTATGTTTGATTTTCTGGACTTTCAAACTCTGGTGAACAAGGCCCTCATCGCAAAAAGGGAACACAAGCTCATGCACGACAATAGGCTAGCTAATAATGGCCACAAGCGCAAATTCGAGCCTAAGAAGGATATGCAAACCGTGCAGAAGGCTCGTACTTGGCAACAGACTCAGATTGACTACCAACCCAACTGGCAGCAAAATGTCAACAAGACCACCACTCAAGTCATAGTCCAGTATGGGAAGAATGTCAGCGCAACAATTCATGTTTCAACTATGGACAAACCGGACATTACGCAAGACAGTGCCCCAAGAACAGCAAGCCAACAGCTCCATTCCGTCCGCAAGTCAACTACCTGGAGCCAATATTCCGTCCCGAGTGCCATCCAAGGGCAAATCCATCATATCTCCGCCGATGAAGCCCAAGAGGACCCGGAAGTCATCATTGTTATGTCTCCTGTTAATAACATACCTGCCATAATTTTATTTGACTCTGGGGCTTCCCACTCTTTTATTTCATGGAGTTTTGCTGCCCAAAACAAAATTCCTTGCTCGATTTTGGGAAAACATATGTTGGTACAATCCCCGGGATCCTTGCTTAGAAGCAACCTGGTCTGCCGTAATTTGGAAATTGATATCAAGGGAGTCAAGTTTCCAACGTCTCTGATCATCATCAAATCTGACAAATTGGATATTATTCTGGGAATGAACTGGTTAACCCAATACCAAGTATGCATCAACTATACGACCAGAGAAGTTACCATGGCAAGTCAGGAGGGTCGCGCCACAAGTTTTTATGCCCGCAGAAGTATACCCAAGAAGGATATGGTTTTCACAGCTGTGGCGGAAGAAATGAAATTGATTCTAGTGGTCAGTGAGTATCCAGATGTATTTCCTGAGGAATTGCCAGGAATGCCGCCAGACAGAGAATTGGAGTTTGCAATTGACTTGGTGCCTGGAACCACACTGATACACAAGAAATATTATCAGATGCCTTCATCAGAATTGGTGGAATTAAAGAAACAGCTAGATGAGATGCTACAGAAAGGATACATCCGCCCAAGCTCTTCACCATGGGGATCACCCGCAATATTCGTGGATAAAAAGGACGGCAGTCTTCAGATGTGTGTGGACTACCGACAGTTGAATGACATCACCATCAAAAACAAGTATCCACTACCAAGGATTGTTGATTTGTTTGATCAACTCAGTGGGGCCAAAGTATTCTCCAATATTGATTTGAGGACCGGATATCATCAACTCAAAATCAAGAAGGAAGATATTCCCAAGAACGCGTTCACTATTCGATACGGCCTTTATGAGTATACCGTTATGTCATTCGATCTCACCAACGCCCCTGCCTTCTTCATGCATACGATGAATAAGGTGTTTATGGATTTCTTGGACAAATTTGTGGTGGTGTTCATCGATGACATCCTCATTTATTCAAAAAGCAAAGACGAACACAAGGATCACCTCCGAGCAGTTTTGCAAAGACTCCGCGACCATCAGCTCTACGCGAAGTTCAACAAATGTGAATTTTGGCTCAAGCAAGTGGGATTTTTAGGGCATGTTCTCTCAACAGAAGGAATAGTCGTGGATCCAAGTAAGGTGAAAGATGTGCTTGATTGGTCCGCACCCACGACAGTCTCAGAAATCCGAAGTTTCCTTGTACTAGCCGGGTATTATCGCTGCTTTATTGAAGGATTCTCTAAGATTGCCAAGCCAATGACAGAACTCCTAAAGAAGGGTAAGAAGTTTGAATGGACCGAGGACCGCGAACAGAATTTCAATGAGTTAAAAATCAGACTGTCGTCAGCACCAGTATTGACTCTTCCCCACATCTACCGCAGTTTTGATGTCTATTGCGACGGCTACAGAAAAGGCCTTGGATGTGTACTTATGCAAGATGGCAAGGTTGTGGCCTATGCATCCCGACAACTACGGCCGCACGAAGGAAATTATCCCACTCATGATTTGGAATTGGCTGCGGTGGTGCATGCTTTGAAGATTTGGAGGCACTATCTTATTGGAAAGAGGTGCCAGATATTTACCGACCACAAGAGCCTCAAGTATATATTCACTCAGCCCAATCTAAACCTTCGGCAGCGAAGATGGCTCGAGTTGGTTAAGGATTACGACCTTAGTATAAATTATCACCCGGGTAAAGCTAATGTGGTGGCTGATTCTCTCAGCCGAAAGCCTGACAACCTGAATGCTCTAATGGATTCTTTGCCTCCTGAACTTTGTGAAGAAATTGCTCAGCTAAATTTGCTAATCGTGGATGCCAGTCTTGCCAGCATATTGGGAATTTCTCCTACCCTCGAGGCAGAAATTCACAGCCCTCAAGCAGATGACACAAATCATTGCAATTATATGCCAAGCGTTTGCAAGAAGGACATACACAAGATTCCTCTAAGGATCAACAAGGTACACTAAGGTTTTGAGGAAGGATTTGCGTACCCAACCAAGAAAGTCCGAGAAAGAAGATATTGGCAGAAGCACACGAATCGTCATACTCAATTCACCCAGGTGGCACCAAAATGTACGAAGACCTTCGTCAGATATTCTGGTGGGATGGAATGAAGAAAGACATCGCTTACTTTGTGGCTTGTTGTGATATATGCAACAAGGTAAAGGCGGAACACCAAAAACCCACCAGACTCCTTCAACCCTTACCTGTATCGCAATGGAAATGGGACGATGTCTACATGGACTTCATCACGGGTTTACCAAGGACTCACCGAGGGAATGACGTAATATGGGTCATAGTGGACACATTGACGGAGGTAGCCCATTTCCTTCCCATCCGGACCACCTACTGTGCCGATCAACTTGCACAATTGTATGTGTCCAGAATCGTCAATCTGCATGGAGTGCCAAAGACTATCACCTCAGATAGAGGATCTCTCTTCACTTCAACATTTTGGTCCCAACTACATCAAGCCTTGGGGACTGCCCTGAAATACAGCACAACTTATCATCCCCAGACAGATGGACAGACTGAGCGAGTAAATCAAATACTCGAGGATATGCTCCGAGCAAGTGCATTGGCCCAAGGATCCAAGTGGGAAGACTGTCTGCCATACGCCGAGTTTTCTTACAACAACAGTTTCCAAACCAGCTTAAAGATGTCACCCTATGAGGCCCTGTATGGCCGTAAGTGCCGCACTCCACTAAACTAGTCTCAAACAGGAGATAGTCGTATTTTCGGGACTGATTTAATGATCGAAGCTGAGAAGCAAGTCAAGGAGATCTGAGACAGACTACAGTTGGCCAAGTCACGACATAAAAGTTATTATGACGCAAAACATCGTCAGATCAGCTTTGAACCCGGAGAACACGTGTATCTCCGAGTCACCCCTATGAAAGGAGTTAAGAGATTTTAGACCCGAGGAAAATTGGCACCCAGATATATTGGTCCATTTCCAGTCATGACCAGAGTCGGAACAGTAGCCTATCAGTTGGAATTGCCACCATAACTGTTAGAGGTACACAATGTGCTTCATGTCTCGCAGCTAAGGAGATGTATCTCGCCACCGGAGAAAATGACTGATATGGCAGAGATAGAACTGGCTAAGGATTTAACATATTAGGAAAGCCTGATCAGAATATTGGATGAGACAGAAAGAGTCACTCGCAACAAAGTGATAAGGTTATACAAGGTTCAGTGGGAGCTTCACACCGAGGAAGAGGCAACCCGGGAAAGAGATGAATTTCTAAGGACTGCTTACCCAGAACTGTTTTCCCGAGCAACCGAATCTCGATTACGAGATTCATCCTAAGTGGGGGAGGTTTGTGACAGGCTGGATTTTGCCTTCTCTCTTTTTCCGGACTTGATTTTGCCTTTGCCTTGGATTTGAGTTTTTGGAATCAATTCAAATGGACTTATTTGGGCATGCCCTTGACCTTCACCCAAGTGACCCATCTACCTCTCATTCAATCTCATTTCTCTGAAAAATCCCAAAATGGTCAAATGTATATTTTTCATAAAAGAAAAATATTCAATTTCTCTTCTGAAACTCATTTCAGAAACTAGTGCTCCAAAGCAACCCTCATTTTTATTGCTCCAAAAATCCTGAATATTCTTTGAACCTTGGCACACCTCCCCAAGCAAAAATATTGCATGACTATTTGTAATATTTTGGCTACAAAAAATCATTTCTCTTCTGGCCCAAAAATGCACTTTGTACAGCAAGTGTATTTTTCCTTGATCCTTTGGCCCTGGTTTTTCTTGAGCCTCATTACCCTCCTAAGTAAACCCCAACCCCAGAAGATCAGCCCTAATGGCCTTCTAGAAGCCCTCCAAATGTAGCGGCCAAGTTTCTGGCCAGAAACTTACCAAGAAGCTTGAGTCACTTCTGGTCGGCCTGGCAGTGAGTCCTCAGCCTCCCTAGCCTAACACTGCGTGGACTATAGCCCAGACAAGGTTTGGTCGAGCGTGGGCGTCGTTTTGACCATGCCAGGGCGATGACCGCGTGTGGACACGGGGTCTGGCATGTGTTCGACGTGCTCTGTGTCGTGCCAACGCCTCTGTTCGGCGTGTGCTCGAGCCAGAGCTCGCCGATGACTGCCACGCTGCGCCACCAGCTTCGACTCATCACCCTTGACCTCTCCCTGGCGCTCGCCGATGCCGGAGACGCTGCAGCGAGCACGGGCTCGTCGCGACCAAAAGCCACAGTGTGCTCGTGCCCTTGTCTTCTTCTTCACTGCCTCCTGTGCTCGTCCGCGAGCGTGGACAGCTCCCGCCGGCTTCTAGAGAACTCCGGCGGCGCCACATACCCCCCTACTACTCTGGCGGTGCCACATACCCCCTACTACTCCGGCTATATACATAGCCCCTCCCTCCATTCCGAAGCCACACACCGCACTTCTCAACCACCACAACCACGTAGGATAGCCATAGCCCGGTCGGGCAGGCCTCTGGCCATCGACCACGACCAGAGATCATCGACGATCCCTGCAGCCCAGCCACCCTGCTCCAGAGCCCCTCGAGCTCAACCAACCTCTCAGGCACATCATTGGAGGTCCACTAGCATCACCTGGAAGCAGCAGAGCCCCTGGAGTCGCCCCTCGTCGTCACCTTCTTCCTCTCCAGCAAAACCCGACCACCACCGCCGCTTGAGAGCTTGGTTGCGAGCAGCTCCGGCCATCCCCCGACAAGCCACGGGTATGGGCAGGTGCACCATGACCCCCTCTCCACTTCTATCCCTCTGGCTTCGCCCAAGAACCTCTCATCACCGGCGTAAGCTCCGGCGGAGCACCACCGCGCTCTGTTTCTTCTCTCCCCCTCTCTCTCCTGACCGGTGGGGCCCGGTGTCAGCCTCTCCACTCGCACCCAAAGCGGTATGAGTGGAGGCATATTCTACCTTTATGCCATCTATGTCACCCCCAGTCTTCTGTTTTATTCAAATTAATTCAAAAATTTGACCACAACTTTGACCAGTGATAATTTCTAGCCTATAAGTCCAAATGAGTTGATTCTTTTTGCATTGTGTTTGTTTCAGAAAGCTCTAGCAGCACACCAAAATGTGGAATTTTATTTGCTTTCTAGAATTTCTGATGATTTTCATAATGGTTTTTGACTTTTTGTTTTGTGGTTTTTAAATATTTTCAGAAGGAGAGACTTGCCTTGAAGAAAAACAGGAGGAGTGTGACCCTCCTCTGCACTAAGGCAAGCCACACTAGCATTTGGATGGTTTCATTTGAATATCTATGATTTTTCTTACTTGAATATGAGTTCTTTTATGCATTTAAAATTTGATAAATAAATTTGGTTGAATGCTAGTTACCTTGTCATGCTTGAAATGTTTGTTTAAGTTACTGCATGGAGTAGTTCGGTCTAGTAGAATAGAGTTAGACTTAGTTATATTGCTATGATAAATAATGATAGTTCTTTTTGCTTAATGATAATTTCATATAAATTATGAGTTAATCAAAATATTGCATGATTATAAATAGTGAGGTAGAACCAGTAAAATTTAATGATGAGTTATTGCCAGAAAATTATATTGATAAGGTTGATCCATTCTTGTGAGTTGCATGTTTTGCATATTGTTTAGTGCATGCTCATGGCATCGTATGACTTGGCATAGTAGTTTTTATTTTCAAGTTAAACCCGATAATAATCCAACTTGAAGATAACATTGATCAAGTCATGGTGCCACTGAATCGGGTTTTTCCTCAGTGCGGCCACATTTACCTTTATGGGGGGTCTTGATTCGATCCCTTGTCATGTATCTCACCGGTGCCTCCAACAAGGGAAGGTTATGTGCGTGCGGTACCCTGGCCCGGTAAGCAGACATAACCTTGTGTGGTTGTTTGTTTTCATGGTACCTTGTCCCCGTTTGGGACCGTTTTTGCCACGACGGTGGTCGTTGACGCCTTTGGTAGGCACGGGGCCACCCAAGACTTAGCCTGAGAGGGAGTTGGTCGGAGTGGCCGGGAGAATGTCATGGTAAGGGGAGGGTTTCATCGGAACACCATTGGTCCACCCGAATGGGAGTGCGAGGCTATGAGTTCTGCAGAGTGTATTCAATCTATCGATAGCCGTGTCCTCGGTTATGGACACAACTTGGGAGTAGGTCACACCATGGATTAACTTTTATAATCAATCCTGCACTAAATATTTATTGTTGGCACTGATTTAGTGATGATTTGTGAGATCATGAGCTGATCATGAGTGATTGGCTTCAGTTGTGATCCGGGTATGATCACCGTTTGGTTACGAGGTAACTCGTCTGGTAAGCGAGTCCAAGGGACTCGATGCACATGTTGGATTGATCGTATTAGTAGCATTACTTGCATAGCATTAACCTGAATAATTGTCATGATATTGTTTGTCATCGTGCTTATGTTTTTTGTGAGCTTGCAAGTACATTCAATGTACTAACCTGGCGTGTCATGCCAGATTTCAGGCAAGTCGTACCGCATCGGAGAGCTTCCCGCGTCTAGGCCGTGTCCACGTCGGTGTCCTTGTGCTATGGAGTTCCACTTCATCGTCATTCCACTGCCGTGTAGTTTATGTGCTCGAGGCCCCTTCATGTTCATTAAATAATGTACATACTATTCAGCCGCGCCGTGTGTGTCGCTTGGCCTCTTATCTCGATGTAATATCAGACTTATGTACCTGCTATCATCAATAAAGCAGTTGTTTCTGTACCATGTTGTTGTGTGTTGCCAGAAGACTTGATCTCTGGGCTGGCAATGCAAGGTAAACCGGTTGCTCTGAGCCGGGGTGCCACAAAAAGCATGAGAAAAAGTAGATACGTTGGAGACGTATCAGTTGGTGGTAAGAAGTATGACTATTATCGCCCACAACTCTTTGTGTTCTACTCATGCATATAACATCTACGCATAGACCTGGCTCGGATGCCACCTGTTGGGGAACGTAGTATTTTAAAAAAAATTCCTACGATCACACAAGATCTATGTAGGAGATTCACAGCAACGAGACGGGGAGAGTGTGTCCACATACCCTCGTAAACCGAAAGCGGAAGCGTTTAGTAACGCGGTTGATGTAGTCGAACGTATTCACGATCCAACCGATCCTAGCACCGAATGTACGGCACCTCCGTGTTTAGCACACGTTCAACACGATGACGTCCCTCGAGCTCTTGATCCAGTTGAGGACGAGGGAGAGTTCCGTCAGCACAACGGCGTGGCGACGATGATGATGAAGTTATCGGCGCAGGGCTTCACCTAAGCACTACGACGATATGACCGAGGTGTTGAACTGTGGAGGGGGGCACCACACACGGCTAAGAGATTGTCTGTTGTGCTATTGGGGTGCCCCCTGGCCACGTATATAAAGGAGGGAGGGAGAGAGGAGGCCGGCCAGGTTGGGCGTGCCAGGGGGAGTCCTACTTGGACTCCTAGTCCAAGTAGGATTCGCCCCCCCTTTTTCCTTTCTTCCAGCGGAGGGAAAGGAAGGAGGGGCAGAAGGATAAGGAAGGAGGGGGCCGCGCCCCCACCCCTAGTCCAATTCGGTTTGGGCAGGGGGAGGCTGGAACTACCTCGTGGCCCTTCTTCCCTCTCTCCACTAAAGCCCACTAAGGCCCATTAACTTCCCCGGGGGGTTCCGGTAACCTCCCGATACTCCGGAAAAATGCCCGAACTACTCAGAACCATTCCGATGTCCAAATGCAACCTTCAAATATATGAATATTTACCTCTCGACCATTTCAAGACTCCTCGTCATGTCTATGATCTCATCCGGGACTCCGAACAAACTTCGGTCATCAAATCACATAACTCATAATACAAATCGTCATCGAACGTTAAGCGTGCGGACCCTACGGGTTTGAGAACTACGTAGACATGACCGAGACACATCTCCGGTCAATAACCAATAGCGGAACCTGGATGATCATATTGGCTCCTACATATTCTACGAAGATCTTTATCGGTCAAACCGCATAACAACATATGTCATTCCCTTTGTCATCGGTATGTTACTTGCCCGAGATTCGATCGTCGGTATCATCATACCTAGTTCAATCTCATTACCGACAAGTTTCTTTACTCATTCTGTAATGCATCATCCCATAAATAACTCATTAGTCACATTGCTTGCAAGACTCAAGTGATGTGCATTACCGAGAGGGCCCAGAGATACCTCTCCGATACACGGTGTGACAAATCCTAATCTTGATCTATGCCAACTCAACAAACACCATTGGAGACACCTGTAGAGCATCTTTATAATCACCCAATTACATTGTGATGTTTGATAGCACACAAGGTGTTCCTCCGGTATTCGGGAGTTGCATAATCTCATAGTCAGAGGAACATGTATAAGTCATGAAGAAAGAAATAGCAATAAAACTAAACAATCATTATGCTAAGCTAACGGATGGGTCTTGTCCATCACATCATTCTCTAATGATGTGATCCCGTTCATCAAATGACAACACATGTCTATGGTCAGGAAACTTAACCATCTTTGATTAACGAGCTAGTCTAGTAGAGGCACACTAGGGACATACTGTTTGTCTATGTATTCACACATGTACGAAGTTTCCGGTTAATACAATTCTAGCATGAATAATAAACATTTATCATGATATAAGTAAATATAAATAACAACTTTATTATTGCCTCTAGGGTATATTTCCTTCATAATTCCCTAACGAGCTTGAAGCACACCAAATGCCCTATCCACATCCTTCCTAGCCGTTTCCTGCATTATTGCAAAGTGGCTCTGTTTATTGCCACGTGGTTTGGATATGGTCTTCACAAACACCGCCCACTGAGGATAGGTACCATCGGCAAGATAGTATCCCATGTTGTACTCTCAATCGTTGACGGTGATTCCCCATTGCAAAGCCTCCTGAACACCGGAGATCGTTGAAGCACGTTGATGTCGTTGTGAGAACTCGGCATTTCGAAGAAAACATGCTAAATCCATAAGTCATGTGATGCCACTGCTTCTAGTATGATGATAGCCTCTTTGGTGTGACCTTGATACATTCCCCGCAAATTTTTGGGGCAGTTTTTCCATTGCCAATGCATGCAATCAATTGACACGAGCATTCCTGGAAACCCCCTTGCCTCTTCAATAGCCAACAACTCCTTCGTGTCCTGTGCATTTGGTTTTCTAAGATACTCAGGTCCAAACACCTCTACCACGACGCGGGCAAACTTAACAGTAGTCTTCAGGCACGTGCTCTCCCCCATCCTGAGTGCAAGCATCCTCACCGCAGTTGTGCACTTCTGCTTGGCAGAGAAAGAAAGTTGTTCGCAGCAACCCCTTGTGAGCTTGAAGTAGTCGTCATGTGCCTCTACTCCCTCCACAATGCTCAAAAACAATGGTTTCCACATGCGAGAATGGCGACGAAACCATGGATCATACAGGAAAGTAGCCTTGGGAGCAAAGTAGTCCTATGCAGTAGCTTTGCTTCGGACACCCTTTCCCGGTTGATCACTATTCTCCCTTTGATTGAGCCCTTGAAGTTGAGAATATGCTTCACTTTCCGGTCCATTTCCTTCTGCATGATCATGTCTACTTCTTCGTCCGAATCTGAGGAATCGAAGAACTCATCTTAAAACATTTGATCAAGCTCCGTCAGTCCATACTCCTCATCCAACGAAGCATCGTGTTTTCCCTAAAAATCACAAAAAATCCGGCCAGACAATGTGTCGAACACATCAAGTGCAAGGCGGAGCCAGAGAGTTGCTGGACGTACCGCGGTGGCGTCCAGGCCGGTGACGATGTCCCACGCGGCGAGGATGGGAGAGATGACTGCTCTGCTGGAGCTGGCGGCGCATAGGTTAGGAACGACTGCGGAGTGCACGTGGCGGCGGGGCTGCGAGACGGACGGCGCAAAGGAGGAAGAAAATAGGAGATAGCAAATGGACCTGGCAGGACTGAGGGTGGATTTGATGCAATTTGCGATGGAGTCGGGCTGTCGGGTCCGACGTGGCGGGTGCGCTCGAGCGCCTCATATTCGCTCTATATTTGGGCCGGATATAATATAAGGGATGCCGGTCAGTCCGGACGTTTGAGATTTGTTTGAGGTGTCTATCTGGATCAAAATTTTGCGACCGAACAATGACCGGGCGGTCTGCCAGGCGTATGAAACGGGTGTGAGGCGCATATGGGCAATGCCTCAATGGAGAGTGGACCGGGCCGGCAGTCATTCTCGATAGAGGCAAATTATCAAAGTGGGAGGTAAAGCGCGGCAAACGATTCAATTTCCCGTCCAAGCTCCGTCTGTGTCTACCGTCAGCTCACATTCCCCCCAAAACCCCAAACCTCTCCCCGCAGCCGAGAAATCCATGGCGGGGGAGAAATCCGGTGGCAGCGGGCCCTCCTCCTCCTCCTCCTCGGCCGCATCCACAATGGACCGCTTCCACAAGATCGTCCTTAGCTGGGACTACCTCCGCCTCGTCGCCGACGCCAAGGTACACACGAACCCACCCACCCGCCGCACCCATCGCGCCACCGCGACGCTCGAAATTCTGAACCTTGCGCGGCTCGGGTGCAGGGCGCGGATCAAACTAAGGGGCTGCAGCGCGTGAAGAACAGCTACGCCTCGGTGGCGGAGTACCTAGGCGTCTTCGAACCTCTGCTCTTCGAGGAGGTCAAGGCGCAGATTGTCCGTTTCTCTGTTTCTGTTGGCTTCTTAAGCAATTTTTTGTTTTGTATGCTTGTGCGGTGTGAGCAGAGATTGGGCTGGACTGGCAGAGAGGGGTGGTGGGATCATGTGCAGAGTCGGAGGGATTCCACAAGGTGTCCATGGCCGTGCTCGATGCCTTTTACCGAAAAAGGGTTTCCCCCCGCTTTGTATACAAAGCAACCAACCGGGACATACAGGGATAGGTGCTGGGGCGGAAGCAGCACACTCACGCCCAAAAGAAACAACAGAGAAAGAGCAAAAGAAACAAATGCCGACAACGGCGGATCAACAAAAACGAAGAAGCCTCGCGATCGCTAGGCCCACCGGTCTTATCCACTAGGCTCCAAGACTCCGAAGCGCCGGCACCAATCAACACCTCCAAGAAGGATCACGACGATGACGACGCTGCTGCCAAGGGTTTCCCCCGGTACACGACGAGGCGATAGGAAGAGTAGCCCCCGACGCCCTCCCGGAAGGTCAGGCGGCACCCACAGGCGCCACCGCGCCGGGGTCGGCCACGCCGACAGGGGTTTCCCCCGATCCCAACCCGCACCTCGGGCGCTCCGGATCCCGCCACCAAACCAACCACCACCCTACGCCAACGCGGTCATGAGGCCTCCACGCCGTCTCACCACGGCACCGCGAAGTGAGAACAGCACGACGAAGAATCAGAGCTGGGACTGGGGCATCAGCACCATCGGCACGCGGGAGGGCCCCACCTCCACCGTCAGCGACAGTAGCCGTCCGGACGCAATAGCAGGAGCACACCAGGCCCGTAGGCCCACAGGCCCGGCCGAGCCCTCGTGGGCCCGTAAAGCTCCCGCCTTCGCGCTGCTGCCGGCACGCCATCGACGCCGACGCCCCAAGTCCGAGCCGCTCCTCCTCCTCACCGCGCCGCAGACAACGAGACCATGCCCGGGGGCCGGCCCCCAGGGGCCCAGATGGGGCCCGACGTGCCCGGATCTGGGCCGGGGGCGCGTCGACGGCCACCCGGCACCACCACGCCGCCCCGCCGCCAAGGAGCGGCGCCGTCACCACGCCGGCCGCCGGCCGCCACCGCAGGGCCGCCGGACCGCAGCCAAGCCGGGCTGCACCGCCGCCGCCTCCCTGCCCCGGGAAGGGAGCACGGGCGCGCGGGGACTGGAAGGCCCGCCGCCGCCGGCACCACCCGGGCCAGCGCCGGGGGCGCCCGCCGACGGCGGCGGGGGGAGATGGGGAGGGCGGGGTCCCGCGGGCGAGGGGCGCGAGCTCCGCCCCGGCCACCTCCCGGGGAGGCGACGCGAGGCGGCCAAGACGGAGGGGG
>NC_041382.1:520992762-520998588 GCF_002162155.2 Triticum dicoccoides
GGGGTCCCGCGGGCGAGGGGCGCGAGCTCCGCCCCGGCCACCTCCCGGGGAGGCGACGCGAGGCGGCCAAGACGGAGGAGGGGGAGGGCGGAAGGGGGCGGAGGCGGGGGGGCGGGGCCGGCGGCGGCGGGAGGGGCGGCGGCGGCGGGAGGGGAGCGGGGGAACCCTAGCGCGAGAGAGGGGCTCGATGCCTTTTGGGAGATTGTGTCAGAGAATGACCTTCTCCTGCTCTCCAAAGACAAAGTAAGTTTCGTTCTGGTAATCTAGCAGGTAGCTCTCAACATAAGTTTAGTGGAATCTATGTGGTGTGTCAAACACTCAATCCGTTTGTTGTTAAATCTGAAATTGTTCAGACTGCATGTTGTCACATTTACTATGCACCAGACATGGTTAGCCTTGATGATGTATCATGAGTCGGGATATGCCTGCATTTTTGCAGTTTGTGGAGGGAGTCACTCCCACTGCATATGCCTTTGCCATAGTGGAACAGCGGGGTGGTAAAGGCACAATCTCTCTTAGAACATTTGTGGCAGGGGAAATAAAAAATCTGAATGTTGCAAACCCTGTGAAGTCTTCAAGACTAGAGCGCATTACTTCCATTCTCTCAACATCAGGAAGCTTTCTGTCGATTTTAAAGGTTAGTTCGTTATTGAGTATTGCCTGAGTTTCGTGTTTGTCTCATTTATTGCGAGCATGTGCTTCTTGATATAAACTTGACGGTTTCCTTTTTCGGTCAAAATTGTCAGATATGCAGCCTGTCTACTATACTGCGAGAGTACTCTGCGATGCACTCTGTAGCTTCACTTCCTTTTAAGGATTTGATCTTTTCAGCATCTGAGAAGAATAAAGATGGAGATGATCAAAATCGTGCTTGGAATGTCCCTGGGCCACTTATGGAGTACCTGAAAACAAACCTTAATGATTCACAGCTAGATGCAGTTAATGTGAGCATACTTTGTAATATTTCATTTGATATTGTTGTCATATCTTGTGCGAGGATATTATGTGCCTAAACAGACTAGCATATTCTCTTGTAGGCAGGTCTTTCTCGCAGATCCTTTGTCCTTATTCAGGTTAGTTTGCTATTTCTTGCTGCTGTTGGTAACTTGCAGTGTAATATCTTCTACCTTGTCAACAAAATATGGTCAAGTGTCAGAGCAATTTTGGATGCATGCATTTTTGTGAGAAGTTATAAGATCTGTGCACATTGCACTCCTTATAATCATACACCGTTGACAGTAGAGTTGTAATGTTTATTTGTAGGGCCCTCCAGGAACCGGAAAAACACAAACTATTCTTGGACTTCTCAGTGCTGTTCTCCATTCCACTCCAGCCAGAATGCAGACCAAGTAACGATCTTTAATTTTCTTTTTGTAATATCGAGTGAAATGCATGCTAGTATTTATATTTTGGATACGAGGAAATTATCCTCGTCTTTTTTTATCAGAATTATATACTACTAGAAATTGCAACATAAACATATGTTCACTGCAGTTTGCAATAGCTTATTCCTCTTTTGTCATAACGTTTCTTCTAGATAAAAATGTGTGCATATATCTCACATGCTTCATGATCCTTTTGCAGAGGAGGGTTCAATGTTCAAAAGCATGGGTCTGAGCTGGACATTGAGAGCAAGTATGTTAAAACTTAAAAGTGCCTTTTCCTAGTTAGGTCCTGACATTTCTTTGATTTTGGAGCACTTAAGGAAGCATAAAACGCTGAACGATAGCAGTTACACGATTAAGAATATTGCCAGACCATGTTCTTAATTGGTTCATCTTTTTTTTTCGAAAAGGAGGCGTACCCCCGGCCTCTGCATCTCTTGATGCACACAGCCGTTTATTGAAAAAAAAGATCCAAAAGGTTCCAACCAGTAGTCTCAAAACGAAACAAAAAGTCTTGGAAAATAAATAAAAGCCACAACCGGCTGAAAATAAAAGCCACAACTGGCGAAAGTAGGATTAGGAGACTAAACGCCCATCCTATTATTGGACCGCCATCCAAACCGGTTGTATGTATCCCGTGCAACCATCTCCCATCGGCTGCACCCAATATACATATGCGCCCCGTGGTCCGCATGGCTGAGTAAAGACCACGCACGGATCCAAGTAGGCGCTCTGAAGATGACCTGCTAAAAGTTGGTGATGGTTTGTCTGTTAAAGGCAACGTCATTTCGACAATTCCATAAAGCCCAAAGTAATGCACATGCTCCCACTCGGATATGTGCCGCCGTCTTTGGCGCCACCCCAGCCAACCAGCTATCAAACATATGTGATATCGTGAGAGGCGGAATGATGTTAAACGTAATGTGAAAAGTTCTCCAAAGTAATTTAGCAAGCGGACATGTGATAAATAGATGCTCTATTGTTTCATCCTGATCACAAAAGCAACATCTTTTACTTCCTTCCCACTTTCTCTTAGCTAAGTTATCTTTAGTTAGAATTACGCCCTTATGCACGGTGTGTGGCACTAACTAAATTCACCTCAGTTCTTGGCACTGTCGTTTTCCTTTGATTTCTCAAATCCGTAGGGTGTAACCAGGCTTTAGCGGAAGGATAAGATTGCTGTGCTTTACATTTGTACTATCATTTGTAGCGGTCCTTCAGCATCTAGCTTCATCTGTTGTGTCGGGTTTTTGTATGGGCGTTTTGGTTGCGTTTACTGTTATGAAATTCTGGAAGTCACTAGGCTGAATGATTCTATTGCAAGTACTTGTTAGCACTTTCTTAGTGCAGAGTTTACATGACAGGCTTGCAAACTGGATGAAAGCATCTCCTTGGCTGATTGGTGCAAATCCTCGAGATTTGATTATGCCTGTTGATGGTGATGATGGTTTTTATCCTACTGGGAATGAGAAGGTACTCTTCCGTACTCAGTATTTTGCTATATTTTGTCATGCTGCCTGATGTGGATGTTTTATTCCTTGCATGGTTAAAACATTTATGGGCAGAAACCTGAAGTCATAAGTTCCAGTCGCAAGTATCGGGCCCATGTGTTGGTTTGCGCTCCATCCAACTCAGCACTTGATGAGATTGTATTGCGTGTTCTTCAAACAGGTTAAGGATTTTGGCTCTATGTCATCTAATGCTGAAAAATGTTCTCGCGATAAAAGTATTCTTTCATTGACAGCGCATCAAATAATATTAAGTAGTGAAGTTATTGTATGTTTTCAGGAATACGTGATGAAAATAACAACACTTACAATCCCAAGATTGTGCGTATTGGATTAAAGGCACATCATTCTGTCAAAGCAGTTTCCATGGATCATCTTGTATGTGATTTGAGTTGCTAAGCATTCTGTCTAACTTGTGTCAATTACAATGAGTTCAACTATTTTCAGATACAACAAAAACTTTCTGGTGTGGATCGCTCATCAGATGGCAGGAGAAGTGGAGCTGGTGAATATGATCGAATTAGAGCTTCTATTCTTGACGAAGCAGCTATTGTACACACATCTGTTCTCATCAATATTCACTAATAATATTTTAAAATGTTATTCTCACTATGAAGGAAAATTCGTAGGTATTTTCTACCCTGAGTTTCAGTGGATCAGCCATTCTCACCAGGATGACTCGTGCTTTTGATGTTGTTATAATTGATGAAGCCGCGCAAGCTGTGAGTATATTTTTTGTGCATACTGTCTGTCTAATGGAGTGTTAACACAATCATGTTTTGTGAAATACTTCTGAATTTGTGTTCCTCTTTGTTTTCAGGTAGAACCAGCGACTCTTGTACCCCTGGTTCATGGATGCAGACAAGTTTTTCTTGTATGCCATCTACTTTTCTCAGATGATTTACACATACGTTTTACTCAGTTATTTACCTTTTCCTTGTCAACGTGTTAATCATTTATCACTATACTACTTTGTAATTACTTAATTTACTAAGATCTAAACAGAGGGATCATACACAGGACATTATTCTAATTGTCCTTGTGGATTAAATTAAAAATCATTTCACTGGCTTAGGTTCTGTAGAAATTTTGCTTGATATCTTCTGAACTCTGTGTATGCTTGTGTGTTTACGTGCGCATTTTGCTTGATATCTTCTGAACTCTGTTGATATCTTGATACATGAATACCTTGAGTATTCTGCTAACCATGGTGACCTTGTAACCTCACTATCACTTTTGATATTCGTATCAGGTTGGCGACCCAGTTCAGTTGCCAGCAACTGTAATTTCATCGACTGCTCAGGAGTTAGGGTAAGATGTCTCCTTATTTTATTTAATTAATTCACACTGTTAGCGCATTGCAATGCTAATACAATACTTATATCCATCAGGTATGGAACAAGTTTGTTCAAGAGATTTCAAGCTGCTGGTTTTCCTGTGCAAATGCTCAAAATTCAGTATCGTATGCACCCAGAGGTAGCATCCCACTGTCAATTCATCTAAGCTGAAAACTTGAACGGGTTTTTGATTTTGTTAATCCATTCAATAACAGATCAGTATATTCCCTTCAAAAGAATTCTACGAAGGCATCCTACAAGATGGGGAGGGACTCAACAAAAAACGTCCATGGCATTCCTACAGCTGCTTTGGACCATTTTGCTTCTTTGATATCGATGGGGTTGAATCCAAGCCGTCTGGAACTGGTTCATGGGTGAACGAGGATGAAGTGGAATTCATAACCCTCCTATATCACCAATTGGCCACACACTATCCAGAACTCAAATCCAGTTCCCTAGTAGCTGTTATATCACCATACAAGCATCAGGTGAAACTCTTGAAGGACCATTTTCGGTCGACCTTCGGCGATCAATCTAAGGAAGTTATAGATGTAAACACTGTTGATGGATTCCAGGTAGCTAGTTTATTATCATCCATTTGCAGATGTGCTTTGTCTACTCTAGCAAGTAGCAGTGATTAATATTGTATCTTGTTGCTCACATATAGGGTCGTGAAAAGGAAGTTGTCATTTTTTCATGTGTTAGATGCAATAAGGAGCAAAATATTGGTTTTGTTTCTGATTTCCGACGAATGAATGTTGCCATCACCAGAGCTAGGTCTGCTGTACTAGTAAGTGCTCTTTATGCACCCTCCCCTCCTTGTCATAATATTTTTGTTATGCCATATGAGCTATGGAGGTTATTATGGTGCCTGAGTTCCTTCTTGAGATGAACAAGCTATGTGATTTGTAACTTGAGTTCATTGATTCCATCTGTTCTCCTTTCTCCGTAAGTTAGTGTTGGAAATGTGAACCATACAACCATATAGATCTGTTTCTGTCGGTACCCCAATTTGTTTATATCATTGTGCTTTGTAGGCTTACTTGCAAAACCCAAATAACAAATTAGCGCAGTGCAGGTCATTGGCTCTGCTTCAACATTGCAGCAAGATAAACACTGGAACAACCTTGTTGAGAGTGCCAAAGAGCGAGGGCGCTATTTCAAGGTGAGATTACTACTCTCCTTCTCTCTTTTTTTCATTGTTTTTTGATATAGCTCACCATTCATTCCAAATGGTACTACTCTCTTTCTTTTAAGCTTAGGAAACAACATTAGGTGGACCTGACTACGAACATCCTTGCAGGTTTCGAAGCCATTCACCATGTTCTTTGCTGAGGATAAGTTCAAAACCATGAAGGTGGAAAGACTTGCTCCAGACACAAGGTTCTCTCAGGCAATAGAAGCAATTAACGAAGTTGTTGCAAGGCAAGAAGTCATGGATGCCGATGATGCTGGTGACCAAGCGGATGGAGACGATTATGATGCCATGGAGGCTGACGATGGAGGTGGTGATGATTAATGTCGGCTATAGTGTAGTGTCAGGTCCGTTTGGAGGAATCCTATTGGAGGCCAGGTACATAGGGGAGCAAAATTTTG